>NC_037683.1:60772495-61025560 GCF_003255815.1 Theropithecus gelada | reverse complement strand
TTTTTTTTTGAGACGGAGTCTTGCTCTGTCACCCAGGCTGGAGTGCAGTGGCCGGATCTCAGCTCACTGCAAGCTCCGCCTGCCAGGTTTACGCCATTCTCCTGTCTCAGCCTCCCGAGTAGCTGGGACTACAGGCGCCCGCCACCTCGCCCGGCTAGTTTTTTGTATTTTTTAGTAGAGACGGGGTTTCACCGTGCTAGCCATGGTCTCGATCTCCTGACCTCGTGATCCGCCCGTCTCGGCCTCCCAAAGTGCTGGGATTACAGGCTTGAGCCACCGCGCCCGGCCAAAAACAATACTCTTTTACCACAGTGGTACACCTCCTGAAAACAAAGTCATCTTTTTGGATGGCTCAGCTTCTTCGCTTCTATAATAAGCTATTAGCCTACGCAGCTGCTCACCTGGTCCCCAAAGCCATATTAGAATTCCAGCATTCTGGGCCTGGATCAGAGTACATAGCCCCACATCTTCTGTATAGTTCTATCACCATTGATATTTGAGTAAATATATTCTGTGACATATCAATAATCTTACCTGCTTCTCTGGATACTGTAAAGTCAGCCTTCTTTTGAGTTAGATTAGATCATCAGAAAACTCTGTACTTGGACCCCAGTACCTGGGATTTTTCTTTTTCTTTTTCTTTTTTGGCTGAATAACATGTTACATTATGCCTGTGGCTTTATGGAGGGTTTGCTTGAAAGAGAAGTAATATGACCAGGCACAGTGGCTCACACCTGTAATCCCAGCACTTTGGGAGGCCGAGACGGGCAGATCACCTGAGGTCAGGAGTTTGAGACCAGCCTGTTCAACATGGTGAAACCCCACCTCTACTAAAAATACACAAAATTAGAAAGGCATGGTGACACACACCTGTAATCCCAGCTACTCTGGAGGCTGAGACAGGAGAATCGCTTGAACCTGGAGGCGGAGGCTGCAGTGAGCCGATATCATGCCATTTCACTCCAGCCTGGGCAAAAAAAAAAGAAAAAAGTAATATAACATTTCCTTTTGCTATTGTTATTGAGAATATTGCCTATTATATTACTCTGTATTCCATTTATAAAGCCCAATGTGAGAAATTTCCTTCAGAGTTTCAGGTCACAAAAATTTTTGTTTTCTTTGATAAAGGATATTTGCTTATCTTTTAGATTATAAAAGAGGTATCATTTATTTTGTTTATTTACCCTAGCTTCCTGGGAGCACAGGGCCAAATTTGAATGTTAATTGTAGGAATTATGTCAAGAAATTTTGTAAATTAATTTAAAAATAGTTATATATACTGGGAGTTAGCAAACTATGGCCCACCCACTTCTTTTTATAAATCAGGTTTTATCAGAACACAGCCATAGTCATTTATTTATGTATTGCCTATTGCTTTTGTGCTACAGTGGCAGACTTGAATAGTTGCACTGGCCCTTTACAGAAAACAGATTTCTAGTCCTGATATAAATAGTTACATGTGGGTCAGACCAAATGCAATAACACTGAATATAAAGCAGTATGATTACTGTTAGATGTAGCTAGTTGGAAGAGGCTTAACAGAGTGTGCTATGAAAGGAGTTTAATATTTAAGCAGTGGAAGCATATAGAAGACATTTTATCTGGGAGAGAAGAAATGAAATCCTGTAGAATTGAGCAGATTTTGAACATTTGGGACCATTTTGGAAACTGTTTTAGCTAGATTAGAATTACAGCAGTGGAAATGAAGTTGAATGGGCAAGACTATTGATAGGAAGGCATAAAAGCTAGGCACCAGAATTTGCATTTAAT
Source organism: Theropithecus gelada (assembly GCF_003255815.1). Lineage (NCBI taxonomy): Eukaryota > Metazoa > Chordata > Mammalia > Primates > Cercopithecidae > Theropithecus > Theropithecus gelada. Next base: position 61,023,790 of record NC_037683.1, on the reverse strand, counting down.
CTAACAAACAACTGAAAACCCAGTATGAAAATTTCACAGGGAAGTGATGTGATGGGAACAGCATTTCAGTACAGCTAGTCTGACAGCAGTGTACCAACTCAGCATGGAGAGCCCCAAGACTAAGCAGTTACTGGAGTAAGCCTGCCATGAGGAACTAAGATAATGAATCTAGAATGAAGAGGAAGAGTAACCTCTGAGATGCTGGCAAGAAGGAAGCCAATTTTGTGGCTGACTGGATTTAGAGAGTGGTGGTGAAGGAAATTGTGAGAGGAGAACTGGGGAAAAATGAACTGGAGTGACAGTTTTTTGAGAGGAAATATGTGTTTTGTTTTTGATGTCCCTGGTTTCTGGTGTTTTAGAGCCTCCTAAGAGAAAGTATGGAAGCATTTGGAGATCTGTGTGAGATGATGACTGAGCTGTGGGAGAGTTTGTATGGAGGAACAACAGCACCAGGCAGAGTGGCTGGGGAGTGCCTCCAGGAAGGAAGATAGCACTTGAGGAGCAGAGTGCATGGAAGAACAGGAGGAGTCAGTAAAACAGTGTTTCCCAATGTGTATCCCAGGACAGACTGATAGTATAGATGGTTAGCAGGTATTTCCATTTTTGCATCGCCAGATAGATTTGATAAATTCTGGGTTAAGCAAAGTTAAATAGACTTCTTGTATTAGACCCTCTCATGTGCTTTAATAATATGCACCATTATTTACATCTCCAATATGATCTCTACCTCCAAGTTTAGATTCCTGTATTCGACTTTCTATGAGACATTTCCCCTTGTGATATCTGTGAGGCATCTAAAACTTAACTGTCCAATTTGGAATTCCTTGTCTTCCTCACAAAACTTGATTCCCCATCTCAGGTGATGGCAGCTCTATCTTTTCTTTTTAGTAAAAAATGCCATGGTAAGAAGTAACACTGAAATTGTTTTGTTCCATGTGTAAAATGGCCAAAGGAATTGAGATTAAAAATAAGGTTGCTCAGACTGGGCATGGTGGCTCATGCCTGTAATCCCAGCACTTTGGGGAGACCAAGGCAGGTGCATCACTTGAGGTCAGGAATTCGAGACTAGCCTGGCCAACATGGTGAAACCTGTCTCTACTAAAAATACAAAAATTAGCTGAGCGTGGTGGTGGGTGCCTGTAATCCCAGCTACTTGGGAGGCTGAGGCAGGAGAATCGCTTGAACCTGGGAGGTGGAGTTTACAGTGAGCTAAGGTCGCACCACTGCATTCCAAACTGGGTGACAGAGTGAAACTCTGTCTCACCAAAAAAAAAAAAAAAAAAAAAAAGGAAAAAAAAAAAAGTTGCTCAGATTAAAAACCTTGGAGTCATCCTTGACTCCTTTCTCCTATTTTTTTTTTTTTGACAGAGTCTCACTCAGTGACCCAGGCTGGAGTGCAGTGGCACAACCTCAGCTTATTGCAACCTCCACCTCCTGAGTTCAAGTGATTCTCCTGTCTCAGCCTCCTGAGTAGCAGGGATTACAGATGCATACCACCATGCCTGGGTAATGTTTGCATTTTTAGTAGAGACACGGTTTTGCCATGTTGGCCAGGCTGGTCTCAGGTGATCTGCCTGCCTCAGCCTCCCAAAGTGCTAGGATACAGGTGTGAGCCACTGTGCCTGGCCCTTTCTATACCCTTACCCAATCCATTAGCAGCCGCATTGGCTTTCCCTTCAAATACGTCCAGAATCTGACCACATGGTACCTCAAGTGATTCTATTGAAACCCTGCCACCTCTTTGTGCAGTAGCTTTCCATTTCACTCAGGATAAATATGTCAGTCTCTGTAGTGGCATACAAGGCCTTTTATGGCCTAGCTTCTCATGAATCCTCTGACCTGATTTGCCATTCTTTTCCTCCTTTGCTCTGCTGCATGCACATCTCTTTGTTCTTCCTAAGACAGGGCTTAAGCAGTTTATTAGCTTAGGACCTTTTCCTGTGTCTGTGACACTCTTCCCCCTAGATATCTGTTTGGCTTATCTAACTTCCTTCCTTTCCTCCTCTAAATCTGTTCACATGCCACCCTCTCTAGAAGAGACTGACCTGGACTACCATATTTAAAATAGAAAGAGTGCACTTCTCCCATTTCTCATCCCCTTTATTCTGCTTCACTTTCTTTCTTTTTTTTTTTTTATTAGCATTTACCATCTTCTAACATATTTTATGTATTATTTGTTTAAAAAATTATCTGCTACTTTCTGCTAGACTGTAAGCTCCATGAATGCAGAGATTTTTGCCTATTTTGTTCACTGATATAACTCAAGCACCTAGAACTGTGCTGGACACACAATAGGCAACTAATAAGTATTTGTTAAATGAGAGAATGAATTTCAAGATGGGAATATATGTCCCCATAGCATCTTTCTTTCACCCATGGAGATATTTTTTTCCTGTGTTTCCTAGGGACACACTTCAGGAGATTCTGTTGTAAGTATTATGGAATTCAAAGGAGGAGAAAATTACAAGAAAGTTGTGATTGACACAATTGGGAAGTTAAAAAATTTTGACCTGCTTAAGCTCATAAGTAGATTTAGGGAGGAAAAATAGTTTACAATCTTATAACAAGTTGTTTTAGTGTTGTGGAATGTCAAATTTGGGGAGGAAAGTTGGACATAGATGTTGAAGAAAAATACCAGGATAAATTACCCGTTCAGGGAGTTTAGCTTTGGATTAAAGGGTGGAAAGTACAGATTGAGTACTCCGTATCTGAAATTCTCAGACCAGAAGTGTTTTGGATTTGGATTTTTTCCAAAAAAATTTGGAATATTTGCATATACTTTAAACCGGTTGAAAATCCAATCTGAAAATCCAAAATAGTCCAATTTTGAGATCAAGGGAACTTGGTTTTTCTGCTTGTTATAAGTTAATCTAGGGTTGTTTATTGAGATAAATTTTAATTTTAATTATATTGTAGTAAATAGGTGACCTAGAATACCCTGTTTTTCAAAGTAGTGTAATTTGGTAGGTTCAGTGCTTCATGAAAATGGGATAAATTGGGATCCTTAGGATATCCTCTTTTTAGTTCCATATTCCTGCTTTACCACCTGCCTTCCCCATCCTTTTGCATGCTTTTCTTTCCCTCCCTCCCTCCCTCTCTCTTTCTTTCTTTCTTCTTTCTTTCTTTTTCTCTTTCTTTGTTTCTTTTTATCTTTCTTTCTTTCTCTCTCTCTCTCTTTCTCTTTTCTTTTCTTTACTTTTCTTATGAGCCCAGTAGGAATGATAAGTGAGATATAAATATTGAAAGTTGATGCTAATTGTTCGTTTGTTCCTCCTGTAGGAAACAAGCAGTCTTTTTTAACGTGTGAATTTCTAGGTCTTTTCTACACTTCTTGAAAAAAAGTTTACCTAGGCTTCATACTTGTCACTAGCAGTTGGATTAGTGCTTAGATGAAAGCTTGTGCCAAAGTGAGGCATAGATGAAGTAATTTTATGACAGTTTGACTCTTTCTCTCTTATAAGTTTTGATCCACAGAAGAATTAATTTCTGTTTCAAATGTGTGGTTGAACTTTTGGATAGTTTTTTCATTTCCGTAGTGCAAATTCATCTTTTTCAGGGTTAGCTCTCATGGGAAAAACCAAAAGCTGTTGGGCATTTTTAGTTTATTTATCAATCATGACATTTGAGTGCTGAATGACAATGAAGTTATTCCAAGGATTACTCTGCAGAGCCCTGTGCTTTATTTCCATTGTTGTCTTTGGAATGGATTACGTTCACATTATTTGAGGAATAATTAATTGGAGCTCCAATTCAGACCAGTTGGAAGACTAACAAATATTCTTTTGTTTTGGTTACAGAAGCTGCATACATACATGTAAGAGAAGCAAAAATGTCAGATGATATCAGGAAAAGGTTTGAATTTCCAAATTCTCTTATCCAATCACAGGTAATTTTGTTTGTTTATTTTTGCTCATGGTAACAAATAAACCTGTTCTGTGGATTTTTAACTGAACTTTATATATTTAACATTAAATATTTTATTCTACATGTAGAGATTTATATTATTTTATGAAGCAGCTTTTATGAGTTAATTTGAAAATATATATTTGACATAGGTAAGCAAATATTTGAAACTGATCAATCTCAGCTTCTGTTTATATATCATACTTTTCTTCCTAGCGATAATAAAACCTTGATTAACTAGTAGGCCCCTGAATATGCTTGTTTGTTTGTTTGTTTTTTTTTTGGCCTATAATTATTGGGAACAGAGGTAAATAGTTATATTTCCACAGAGCATGAGGGATTAATATTTAAGAAGACATATCCTACCCCTTATATAGAGTTTTATAATAATGACATTTAATAAGTAAAATATCCTGGATTAAAAAATTTGATGTATCTACTAAGATAGGAGATTGTGATAACTTTAAAGAGCTTTTCAATAGTTAAATGGTTAAAACAAAGATGGCTTTCTGGTTAGCCTTTAGGTAACTAGAAACATTCTGGTTAATCAAGGTATCATAATAGCTTATTGTCTTTTCTTGTGAGAGTAAAGCTAACAGATCAGCAGAAGCCATCTTGAAGACTTAACAACGTACAGCGCCTTGGATACTTTCAACAGTTAACTTCGGAGATGTCTGCTGTGGGAATTGACTTAGCTGGGTAGTGGGGAACCCTTCCATGAGGAGTAGAACACTCCTTATGCAAGATTCCCTTCTACCTGGCTGGGTTGGAGTCATATCCTACAGGTCCTTACCATGAAGAAGAAGATGAAGGCTTGGAGGATACTGTTCGCAGTTTTATTTTTCTGTGCCTGGAGTCTCTTTGTTAGCATAGACAAACAAGAAATAAATGCCCATATATGTTACTGTTAAATTAGGTGAAAAGTCTATATATATATTTATATATATAATTTAGCATAGGATGTCTATTTGAATGCTGTTATGGAACACTTAAGTAGCAATGTAGGCTGATTTATCCTTGGGTTTTGTGTTTTAAAAAATCAGTTTAGGCTAATATCTCTGATTTGTTAGAAGATGAAGTGAAGAGTATGTTAGAGAAATTGAATCTGGTGGGGAATGGGGAATTAAGCTTCTTTTCTTTTAGTTATTTTTCTAAATATGAACTATAGTTTTTTCTTTGTCGCTATTGTGTTTCATATTGGTTTTGTTAGGTTCTTGTGATTGTGTCCTGTCCTTTGCAAATATTTCTTATTGTTCTTCTGTAACTACTGCTCAATATTAGCACCATATTTCATTGATTCACACACATTTTTTTTCAGATTTTAACATCTTTGAAATTGAATTGCCTCTAGTAATTGATGGCAGCAGTTGAGATACAGTTGGTATTGCCTGCACATTTGTGAACTTGGGCATGATTTTCTACATGAGTCTAAAAGAACTCTTGTATGACTATAAAACCAAAATTCTAACTTATAAGAAGCATTGTATATCATAGACTAATTGGCAGCCTTTTTTCTTTCTTAGTGGGGTACACAGTATAATGGTGCAACTTGCAATTCCTGGTCAGTTACATTCAGTGAAATATGGTATATTTTGTAAAACAGGAGCTCAGCCTATCCATGGGCGCTCAGTTCTTGTTACTATTCCTTTTACTAGGAGATAAGAGACAGTAAGTTGGACTAAACTTAATATTCATGTACATGAGTGACTTATATTGCAAAACTAGACCACAAGCACTGTGGTCTTAAATAATTTCCAATGTGTGAAATACAAAGAGAAAAATGAGGAAGGAGTGGGTGCTGTGTTTTTATTTGAGCTATTCTGGAGACTTTGCAGAACTGGCAGCTATTCACAGCTATACTGTAATTTGGTCCCAAGTACAGGCTGGACAGTTGTTGGAATAGTGAAGTTTTTTCCAACCCGTACACAGAATGGCAATGATTGTTACTAGCCTATTGGCTCTAAGACTGTAGTGCTGGGTAGTGCTGAAGAACTAGGGGAATAAAGTTGAGGTAGTAGGAGGTAATGATATTTATGTCTTTATATAACCAGCACTCCTTTAAGAGACTTGAATTTAATTTTGGGTTTTTTGACTAAAGCAGGATATGGGAAAACTTTAGAGATTTATGAGACTGAAAGCTTATATTTAAATTGAATTTAAGGGCTGAAACCTATAAAAATGATAAAAGAATCAAAATTATATGGCCTACAGGAGGGAGAAGGGTGGTGGTGGAGGGAAGCCCTATTGATTCACGTCTGTTTGTGCTATAGTCATAAAGACGAGTTTTCTTCATATTTGTTAACGATGTGATGAAGCATGATGGATTTCATTTCAGTGCAAAGATGATTTTAAAAACTATGGGGTTTCTCACTCATGTTTTAATGGAGTAAGCAATCTCAAGTTATCTTCTGAGACTGACAGCAATTTGAACCAAAAATCTGGCAGTTTTCTTAACCTCTATGCACTATAGTTGCTTATTGGTAACCTGGGATAGATATGCCTACTTTGAGAACTATTCTGAAGGTTAGAAATTATGCATGTGGAGTGCCTAATTCAATGCCTTCTACATAGCACACACTTAGTAAATGGGAATTTTATTTATTCCCAATTGACTACCTGATATACTCATATTAACTAGTATTGATATTTGGAAATAACTTCTAAGGGACTGTGTTCATTAATTTTATTTGTTTTTTAGGCTGTGGGTCATCTTATTGCTGCAGTCCTAAAGGAAAATGGTTTTTCAGAAAAGATTCACCAATCTACAAATCAGGTCTGTGTTTAACTTTATGCTTCAATTTTCTTCAGATAAGATTGCTACTAGCTGGATCACATATGCACCTGTCTTGTTTCCCTGATAGTTCAGATTACAGTAGAAATGTTTTTGAACTGTGAGAACTTCATTGCCTTTTTTGATAATTTGTTTGTCTTTTTAGTGTATAGCAATAAAAAAGTTTTAAATTTATTAAAACACACTCTAGGAATGAGAAATGGAGGGAGGGGCTGGAGAGGAGTATTCTTACGACTATTGATGAAAAACAATATGGATGGAATGAGAGAAGGCATGCTTTAGAGAAGACTGATAGAGTTATCTCTGAGGAAATCATTTGGGTAATGAAGAGAATGAACAGAGTGGCTCTGTTTGGATGTAGATTTCTCATGCTTCAGCTCAGCCCCAGCTGTGAGTTCTTGGTTGGAAAGGTCATACATTGACAGTCAAAGCTGAAAAATTCCATCTTACACAAACAGCAGGTAAATGCTCAGAGTTGAAGCAATGCCAGCTTACTGAGATATACCACTTGGGGTTTGTTTGATCAACATTGTGTATTTTGACCTGCTAGTTGGGAAACTCTTCTTAAGAGAGGTGTTCTCAGGTGTCCTCTATAGGGAACATAAGTGATGGAAATAAGATTCTTTTTTTTCACAGCAGAAAGAAATTGATTTCCTTTTTCTCACATTCTTTTTGATTAGCTGCTCCAAGTTACATTTCTTTATTGCTTCTGCAGACATGTTGAAGTAAGTGTAGGACACACTTCACTAATTGGCATTTGTCTGGTGTTTGTATGTAGTCATATAAATTAGGTTTTCTGAGAACTCTGATCTTAATCCTGCCTATAATCACATTGTGTACTTTGAGAAGATCTAGTGGTTTTACTTAAACTGCCAGGATTTATTGAATGTCAAATACCTGTAACTGTTTCCTCTCCTACTAAAAATGAATGCTTACACAGTCTTACCTGAGGCAGCAGTTTATTTATTTGTTTGTTTTGTTTTTCTGGTGTAATAATAGAGTGATGGTATTTAGAACCCTTTGATATTGTCAGTACAGTTGAACACAATGTCTTTCTGAATAAAAGGAGAAGTAGAATATAAATATTTCCTTCCTGTAGTGATTGTTAACTGTATTGTTATTTTAATAGTGGGATGCTAAGATAGAATAGATTCTCAGCCAGCTACAGAGGGAAAATGGGTACAAATGATGTTGATTTTCTTTTCTTTTTTTTTTTTTTGAGACAGAGTCTGGCTCTGTTGTCCAGCCGGGAGTGCAGTGGCGCGATCTCAGCTCACTGTAACTTCTGCCTCCTGGATTCAAGCAATTCTCATGTCTCAATGTCTCTGTTCGGGGCCCCTGACTTCCCGCAACACATTCTAAAATGAAAACTTATATTTACTTATATGTCCTTCTCATGCTTTTCTATCAGTGAAGACAGAGTCACAGTGTGTGGGGGGAAAAGTCAGTTTCCTTCTTGGGCAAGCAGTTTTCCTAGGCTTTTTTTTGTTGTTGTTGTTAGCCATGGAATGAGCAGCTTGCTGGTTGCCTGTCTTACTTCTGTCTTTTATATCTGGGCCCATATTAGAATTCAAGAAATTGTGGCAGGGGCATTGTGGGTGGTGGTGAGGTATATGTAGGTGATAGAGGCTGGTGGTAGGAGAGCAGGAACATTTTCTGAAAATAACTGTTATTGTAATTGAAGGCTTATGGCATAAATATTATTTGGAGTTCAACTTAGACTAACTGATATACTGATACTATTAGTGTCTGGTTAAATGGTTTGGTTAGAGCAGCGTGCTAGAGCCAAGTCTCAGCTTTGTTGTGTCGCTTGAACTCGGGTCATACCTCTGCCTGCAGCCAGCCTTGTTTTACAGCGATGATGCCAGGTGAGACAGAGTTGCTGTTACCTCCATTACCTCTCTTGGAAAATTGACTTCATTTTATTCTAGGAACAGAGTGACAACAGCATCATCTTTATAAAGGAAAGCTAGCCTACTGTGAACAAATTACTCATTGATGAATGACCGAAGGTGTGTGTGTGTTTGCTGTTCATCAGAATTGTCTTCTAATCACTGGTTTGGTTTCAGACTCCTGCTTTGAACTTGCTGTGGGAGAAGTGTTGCAGTGACAATGTAGTGGTTCGAACAGCCTGCTGTGAAGGTCTGGTGGCACTCGTTGCTCAGGATCATGCAGAGTTCAGCTATGTTCTCAATGGGATACTCAATCTGATTCCATCAACCAGGTACATTTCCCTCAGTGTTTGGTCAGTTATGATTTAAGTTTTAATCATAACTGACATTTATGATTTAAATCAGTTAATGATTTAAGTTTTTAGGACAAAAAATTCACTAAATACCTATTAAGAGTCAGCATTCATCCTACTTGCCAGTTTTCTTGCTCTTAAAATGTCATGCAGTTGCTGTTTCATATATGAAAAGATCATGTTAATTTAAATCCTACAGTTTTGGAATTTGTGGTCATTTGTAGTACTTAAGTTTTGGGGCTCTACTTAAATTTGTCGTTGCTCTTTTTAAGATGAACATAGCTAAATAGTTTATAATTAAAAAATGCAATGCAGATTCCTGACTTTTTTTTTTTTTTTAGCCCACTGAAAATATTTATTTTTTCAAATTTTTTCTTATTTAGTTTTCAAAGAACATAATACTGTCACACAAACCCCAAAAATAAACACAGGAGTGGGTATAGACGTAATGAAATACAGTGCCCTTGGATAAAAATGATAATAAAACTTCGTTATTGGTAATCATTCAACAAACATTTTCCGTGCAACCTTTTTTTTTAAATTATTATTATTATATTTTAAGTCCTAGGGTACATGTGCACAATGTGCAGGTTTGTTACATATGTAAACATGTGCCATGTTGGTGTGCTGCACCCATTAACTCATCATTTACATTAGGTATATCTCCTAATGCTATCCCTCCCACCTCCCCGCTCCCCACAATAGGCCCCGGTGTGTGATGTTTCCCTTCCTGTGTCCAAGTGATCTCGTTGTTCAATTCCCGCCTATGAGTGAGAACATGCGGTGTTTGGTTTTCTGTTATTGTGATAGTTTGCTAAGAATGATGGTTTCCAGCTGCATCCATGTCCCTACAAAGGACATGAACTCATCTTTTTTTATGACTGCGTAGTATTCCATGGTGTATATGTGCCACATTTTCTTAATCCAGTCTGTCACTGATGGACATTTGGGTAGATTCCAAGTCTTTGCTGTTGTGAATAGTGCTGCAATAAACATACGTGTGCATGTGTCTTTATAGCAGCATGATTTATATCCTTTGGGTATATCCCCAGTAATGGGATGGCTGGGTCAAATGGTATTTCTAGTTCTAGATCCTTGAGGAATCGCCATACTGTTTTTCACAATGGTTGAACTAGTTTACAGTCCCACCAACAGTGTAAAAGTGTTCCTATTTCTCCACATCCTCTCCAGCACCTGTTGTTTCCTGACTTTTTAATGATTGCCATTGTAACTGGTGTGAGATGGTATCTCATTGTGGTTTTGATTGGCATTTCTCTGATGGCTACTGATGATGAGCATTTTTTCTTGTGTCTGTTGGCTGTATGAATGTCTTCTTTTGAGAAATGTCTGTTCATATCCTTTGCCTACTTTTTGATGGGGTTGTTTGTTTTTTTCTTGTAAATTTGTTTGAGTTCTTTGTAGGTTCTGGATATTAGCCCTTTGTCCGATGAGTAGATTGCAAAAATTTTCTCCCATTCTGTAGGTTGCCTGTTCACTCTGATGGTAGTTTCTTTTGCTGTGCAGAAGCTCTTTAGTTTAATGAGATCCCATTTGTCAATTTTGGCTTTTGTTGCCGTTGCTTTTGGTGTTTTAGACATGAAGTCCTTGCCCATGCCTGTGTCCTGAATGGTATTACCTAGGCTTTCTTCTAGGGTTTTTATGGTTTTAGGTCTAACATTTAAGTCTCTAATCCATCTTGAATTAATTTTCATATAAGGAGTAAGGAAAGGATCCAGTTTCAGCTTTCTACTTATGGCTAGCCAATTTTCCCAGCACCATTTATTAAATAGGGAATCCTTTCCCCATTTCTTGTTTTACTCAGGTTTGTCAAAGATCAGATGGCTGTAGATGTGTGGTATTATTTCTGAGGACTCTGTTCTATTCCATTGGTCTATATCTCTGTTTTGGTACCAGTACCATGCTGTTTTGGTTACTGTAGCCTTGTAGTATAGTTTGAAGTCAGGTAGCGTAATGCCTCCAGCTTTGTTCTTTTGACTTAGGATTGTCTTGGCAATGTGGGCTCTTTTTTGGTTCCATATGAACTTTAAAGTAGTTTTTTCCAATTCTGTGAAGAAAGTCATTGGCAGTTTAATGGGGATGGCATTGAATCTATAAATTACCTTGGGCAGTATGGCCATTTTCACGATATTGATTCTTCCTATCCATGAGCATGGTATGTTCTTCCATTTGTTTGTGTCCTCTTTTATTTCAATGAGCAGTGGTTTGTAGTTCTCCTTGAAGAGGTCCTTTACATCCTTTGTCAGTTGGATTCCTAGGTATTTTATTCTCTTTGAAGCTATTGTGAATGGGAGTTCATTCATGATTTGGCTCTCTGTTTGTCTGTTACTGGTGTATAAGAATGCTTGTGATTTTTGCACATTGATTTTGTATCCTCAGACTTTGCTGAAGTTGCTTATCAGCTTAAGGAGATTTTGGGCTGAGACAATGGGGTTTTCTAAATATACAATCATGTCATCTGCACACAGGGACAATTTGACTTCTTCTTTTCCTAACTGAATACCCTTTATTTCTTTCTCTTGCCTGATTGCCCTGGCCAGAACTTCCAACACTATGTTGAATAGGAGTGGTGAGAGAGGGCATCCCTGTCTTGTGCCAGTTTTCAAAGGGAATTTTTCCAGTTTTTGCCCATTCAGTATGATATTGGCTGTGAGTTTGTCATAAATAGCTCTTATTATTTTGAGATACGTTCCATCAATACTGAATTTATTGAGAGTTTTTAGCATGAAGGGCTGTTGAATTTTGTCAAAGGCCTTTTCTGGCAACATCTATTGGAATAATCATGTGTTTTTTGTCTTTGGTTCTGTTTTTATGCTGGATTATGTTTATTGATTTGCATATGTTGAACCAGCCTTGTAACCCAGGGATGAAGCCCACTTGATCATGGTGGATAAGCTTTTTGATGTGCTGCTGGATTCGGTTTGCCTGTATTTTTTGAGGATTTTTGCGTAGATGTTCATCAGGGATATTGGTCTAAAATTCTCTTTTTTTTTGTTGTGTCTCTGCCAGGCTTTGGTATCAGGATGATGTTGGCCTCATAAAATGAGTTAGGGAGGATTCCTTCTTTTTCTATTGATTGGAATAGTTTCAGAAGGAATGGTACCAGCTCCTCCTTGTACCTCTGGTAGAATTGGCTGTGAATCCGTCTGGTCCTGAATTTTTTTGGTTGGTAGGCTATTAATTATTGCCTCAATTTCAGAGCCTGCTATTGGTCTGTTCAGGGATTCAACTTCTTCCTGGTTTAGTCTTGGGAGCGTGTAAGTGTCCAGGAAATCATCCATTTCTTCCAGGTTTTCTAGTTTATTTGCGTAGAAGTGTTTATAGTATTCTCTGATGGTAGTTTGTATTTCTGTGGGGTCGGGGGTGATATCCCCTTTATCATTTTTTTATTGCGTCTATTTGATTCTTCTCTCTTTTCTTCTTTATTAGTCTTGCTAGCGGTCTATTAATTTTGTTTATCTTTTCAAAAAACCAGCTCCTGGATTCATTTATTTTTTTGGAGGGTTTTTTGTGTCTCTGTCTCCTTCAGTTCTGCTCTGATCTTAGTTATTTCCTGCCTTCTGCTAGCTTTTGAATGTGTTTGCTCTTGCTTCTCTAGTTCTTTTAATTGTGATGTTAGCGTGTCAATTTTTGATCTTTCCAGCTTTCTCTTGTGTGCATTTAGTGCTATAAATTTCCCTCTCCACACTGCTTTAAATGTGTCCCAGAGATGCTGGTATGTTGTATCTTTGTTCTCATTGGTTTCAAAGAACATCTTTATTTCTGCCTTCATCTTGTTATGTACCCGGTAGTCATTCAGGAGCAGGTTGTTCAGTTTCCATGTAGTTGAGTGGTTTTGATTGAGTTTCTTAGTCCTGAATTCTAGTTTGATTGCCGTGTGGTCTGAGAGACAGTTTGTTATAATTTCTGTTCTTGTACATTTGCTGAGGAGTGCTTTACTTCCAACTGTGTGGTCAATTTTGGAATAAGTGCGATGTGGTGCTGAGAAGAATGTATATTCTGTTGATTTGGGGTGGAGAGTTTTGTAGATGTCTATTAGGTCCGCTTGGTGCAGAGATGAGTTCAATTCCTGGATATCCTTGTTAACTTTCTGTCTCGTTGAACTGTCTAATGTTGATAGTGGGGTGTTATAATCTCCCATTATTATTGTATGGGAGTCTAAGTCTCTTTGTAAGTCTCTAAGGACTTGCTTTATGAATCTGGGTGCTCCTATATTGGGTGCATATATATTTATGATAGTTAGCTCTTCCTGTTGAATTGATCCCTTTACCATTATGTAATGGCCTTCTTTGTCTCTTTTGATCTTTGATGGTTTAAAGTCTGTTTTATCAGAGACTAGGATTGCAACCCCTGCTTTTTTGGTTTTCCATTTGCTTGGTAGATCTTCCTCCATCACTGTATTTTGAGCCTATGTGTGTCTCTGCATGTGAGATGGGTCTCCTGAATACAGCAAACTTATGGGTCTTGACTCTTTATCCAATTTTCCAGTCTATGTCTTTTAATTGGACCATTTAATCCATTTACATTTAAGGTTAATATTGTTATGTGTGAACTTGATCCTGTCATTATGATATTTTATGGTTATTTTGCTCGTTAGTTGATGCAGTTTCTTCCTAACATCTATGGTCTTTACATTTTGGCATATTTTTGCAGTGGCTGGTACCAGTTTTTCCTTTCCATGTTTAGTGCTTCCTTCAGGATCTCTTGTAGGGCAGGCCTGGTGGTGACAATCTCTAAGCATTTGCTTATCTGTAAAGGATTTTATTTCTTCTTGGCTAGATATGAAATTCTGGGTTGAAAATTCTTTTCTTTAAGAATGTTGTCTATTGGTCCCCACTCTCTTCTGGCTTGTAGAGTTTCTGCCGAGAGATCTGCTGTTATTCTGATGGGCTTCCCTTTGTGTGTAACCCGTCCTTTCTCTCTGGCTGCCCTTAAAATTTTTTCCTTCATTTCAACTTTGGTGAATCTGACAATTATGTGTCTTGGAGTTGCTCTTCTCAAGGAGTATCTTTGTGACGTTCTCTGTATTTCCTGAATTTGAATGTTGGCCTGCCTTACTAGGTTGGGGAAGTTCTCCTGGATGATATCCTGCAGAGTGTTTTCCAACTTGGTTCCATTATCCCCCTCAGTTTCAGGCACACCAATCAGACATAGATTTGGTGTTTTCACGTAATCCCATATTTCTTGGAGGCTTTGTTCATTTGTTTTTACTCTTTTTTCTCTACACTTCTCTTCTCACTTCATTTCATTCATTTTATCTTCAATCACTGATACTCTTTCTTCCAGTTGATCGAGTCAGTTACTGAAGCTTGTGCATTTGTCACATAGTTCTCGTGTCATGGTTTTCATCTCTATCAGTTCTTTTAAGGTCTTGTCTGCATTGATTATTCTGGTTATCCATTCATCCATTCTTTTTTGAAGGTTTTTAGTTTCTTTGCACTGGTTACGTAGTTCCTCCTTTAGCTCTGAGAAGTTTGATTGACTGAAGCCTTCTTCTCTCAACTCATCAAAGTCATTCTCCGTCCAGCTTTGTTCCGTTGCTGGCGATGAGCTGCGTTCCTTTGGAGGGTGAGATGCGTGCTGATTTTTTGAATTTCTAGCTTTTCTTCACTGCTTTTTCCCCATCCTTGTGGTTTTATCTGCCTTTGTTCTTTGATGATGGTGACGTACTGATGGCGTTTTTGTGTGGGTGTCCTTTCTGTTTGTTAGTTTTCCTTCTAACAGTCAGCACCCTCAGCTGTAGGTCTGTTGGAGTTTGCTTGAGGTCCACTTCAGACCCTGTTAGCCTGGGTATCAGCAGCAGAGGCTGCAGAAGATAGAATATTGCTAAACAGCGAGTGTTGGTGTCTGATTCTTGCTCTGGAAGCTTCGTCTCAGAGGTGTACCCAGCAGTGTGAGGTGTGAGGTGCTGGTCTGCACCTAGTGGGGGATGTCTCCCAGTTAGGCTACTCAGGGTACGACCAACTTGAGCAGGCAGTCTGTCCGTTCTCAGATCTCAACCTCCATGCTGGGAGAACCACTGCTCTCTTCAAAGCTGTCAGACAGGGACATTTACATCTGCCGAGGTTTCTGCTGCTTTTTGTTTAGCTATGCCCTGTCCCCAGAGGTGGAGTCTATAGAGGCAGGCAGGCCTCCTTGAGCTGCGGTGGGCTCCACCCAATTCGAGCTTCCTGGGTGCTTTGTTTACCTATTTAAGCCTCAGCAATGGCGGGAGCCCTTCCCGCAGCTTCGCTGCCACCTTGCAATTAGATCTCAGACTGCTGTGCTAGCAATGAGGGAGGCTCTGTGGGCGTGGGACCCTCTGGGTCAGGTGTGGTTTATAATCTCCTAGTGTGCCGTTTTCTAAGACCCTTGGTAAGGCACAGTATTAGGGTGGGAGTTACCTGATTTTCCAGGTGTTGTGTGTCTCAGTTTCCCTTGGCTAGGGAAAGGAATTCCCTTCCCCCTTGCGCTTCCCATGTGAGGCAATGCCTCGCCCTGCTTCAGCTCTCGCTGGTCGGGCTGCACCCCCTGGTTCAGCTGCACCCGCTGACCAGCACTGACTGTCCAACACGCCCCAGTTAGATGAACCTGGTTCCTCAGTTGAAAATGCAGAAATCACCCGTCTTCTGTGTCACTCACGGTGGGAGCTGGAGGCTGGACCTGTTCCTATTTGGCCATCTTGGGCACCCCTCCGATTCCTGACATTTTAAGAAAGAAGATTGTCCATAAGCAATGATTCTTCCACAGTGGTACAGTTTATACATTGTAGTGACATTACTTGGCCAGCCCTTGGCATTAGTGCATTAGAAAATAATGGCACTTATTTCTCAAATATTTTGTGATTTAGGGATGTCTTCCCCTTGATTATTCCAAGTTAATAATATTTTGTTCTTTGAATTTGTTTGGTATGACTGTATTTAGTCCATTTACAGGCTGAGGTAATGGGATAATAAGGAATAAGAGGGATCCATTCAGAGATGGTCAAACAGGACCATGTTTGAACCAGTGAGCCTCTGTTATAAAATACTCCCTGAAAAAGAGTTGTTACTCTTTGCTTCAAGAAATTGTCTTGATCTGTATGTCCTAATTTTTGACTGCTTCGAATCATTTGGGCTTTTGCCCCCTTTACTCACCTCTCACCAAGCCTCCCTTCTCCTCTGTGGAGCTGCTTGTTTTTCTAGTGTTTTTCACTCACCTTTATTACAGTATCATCGGGCTGAGTACTTAAGTTTTTTCCCTGCCTTCAGTGGAGATGGAGTACAGCTGTAATTATCAATTTGTGGAAAGATGCCGGATGTGGTGTAAGTCCTGTAATCCTAGCACTTTGGGAGGCTGATGCAGGTGGATCATCTGAGGTCAGGAGTTCGAGACCAGCCTGGCCAACATGATGAAACTGCACCTCTACTAAAATACAAAAGTTAGCCAGGTATAGTGACGTGTGCCTGTAATCCCAGCTACTCAGGAGGCTGAGGCATGGGAATCACTTGAACCCAGGAGGTGGAGGTTGCAGTGAGCTGAGATTACACCACTGTACTCCAGCCTGGGTGACAGAGTGAAATTCCATCTTAACAACAACAAAAATTTGTGGAAAGATTCCTGGGCTTGAAGTTAGGTTAAATAACCCCTAGCCTTTTAACCTTTCTTTATAAATCATTTCTTGTTTCCTCAGATCATTTCTTTGTGTCTTTTTGGTACCTTGGTCTTAATTTTTCCCTCCCCTCCCCTCCCCTCCCTCTTTTCCCCTCCCTTTCCTTCCCCTCCCCTCCCCTCCCCTTCTCTTCCCCCTCCCCTCCCCTCCCTTTCCTCCCCCCTCCCCTCCCTTCCCCTCCCCTTCCCTTTTCTCTTTCCCCTCCCCTCCCCTTCCCTCTTTCCCCTCCCCTTCCCTCTTTCCCCTCCCCTCCCCTCTTTCCCCTCCCTTCTTTCCCTTCCCTCTCCTTCCTTCCTTCCTTCCTTCCTTCCTTCCTTCCTTCTTTCCTTCATTCCTTCCTCCCTCCCTCCCTCCCTCCTCCTCCCTTTTCCCCTCCCCCTCTCTTTACCTCTCTCTTTCCCTCTCTCTTTCTCTGTTTCCTTTCTGACTGCATCTTGCTATGCTGCCCAGGTATTATAGCTCACTGAAGCCTCAAACTCTTGGGCTCAAGTGGTCCTCCCACCTCAGCCTCCTAAGTAGCTGGGACTACAGATGTGTGCCAGCATTCCTGTCTTGGTGTTTCTTTTCCTTTTGCAGTCTGTGGTTGCAAAAGGAAAAGCCCTTCCCAAACTAGATCCATCCTTCTGTTCAAGTTATGTTTCCCCCTGTGAACCCTCTTCTCTAGACATCCACAACTCTTCAGTCCTCCTGCGCCATTGTGTGTGTTCCATACCAGCATGGCATGCTCTTTCCCCTTCTCTGTCTGACATCATCTTTATTATCCTTTCAGGCTGTGCTCCGATGTCGTCTTTCCTGTCCAGACACTTCCCACTTCTCTGCTGCACTACTTGTTGTTTCACAATATGTGCCTGTGTGTATTATTTTTAAACCTGTATTTTGGTATCTGGCACACTCTTTGACACTTAGTAGTTGCCCAGATATTTCTGAATAAGTGAAGGTTTGATCATGGCTGAAAACTTACTACTTTCTCTCTTTCTTTCTGTTTCTACACACATTCACAAAAATTTTAGAAGGATTCTGTTGTATACCAATTAAAAAAGTAGTTTTGAGGAGAATTTTGAAAAGTTAAGCTTTTTATGTGTCTGTCTTTTTCTTATGTACTGGTTGATCTTAAGCAAGCCACCTAGATGTTACCTTACCTTTTTTATTTGTGAAATACAGGTATGGTATTTGTTGCCCCCCACTCCAAATGTTTTCAAATGCCTTAAAAATCTGCAAATGTAAAATCTAATTGCATTGTGTAGTTGTACTATTTATATTCATAAGTTAAAGTATCAGCAGCTCATGGGGCCAATGTAGTATCTTCTCTGTATTTAAGGTATAATTAGAGCAGGTTAGATTATACCTTTTATTCTAGAAGATAATCTTAGAAAATTATTCTGCTGTGAGATATCATTCACACGTCAGTATTAATTCTTCATCCCTATTGTAAATTGCAAAGTATAAACTTTGTGGATAGTGAATTATCCTGTCATTTCTGCATATTGTAATTTGTGGGTAACCTTAGTTATTTTTAAATTTAAAAATGTGTTTTTTGGGCGGGGTGCGGTGACTCATGCCTGTAATCCCAACACTTTGGGAGGCCAAGGCAGGCGGATCTCTTGAGGTCAGGAGTTTGAGACCAGCCTGGCCAACATGGTGAAACCCTATCTCTACTTTTTTCATAAAAATATGAAAATTAGCCGGGCGTGGTGACACATGCCCGTAGTCCCAGCTGTCGGGAGGCTGAGGCAGGAGAATTGCTCGAACCCAGGAGGTGGAGGTTGCTTGAGCCTAAGCTGAAATCGCTTCACTGCACTCCAGCCTGGGTGACAGAGCAAGACTCCGTCTCAAAAAAGAAAAAAAAAATGTGTTTTTTTGAATAGATAATAATAATTCACATTGGATATTTTAGGCAAAGCGTTTGTCTTATCCCAGTATCTGTGTTTTTTTGTTTTTGTTTTTTCCACTGTGGAAGACAAAGTGTTAGTAGGTCTTATTATATTATATGCAGCATATAATAGAAAAAATGCGTGTGTGTATATTTACATGTATATTTTCCTTACTTAACAAACAGAAATAGTAGCCTATTATATAGTAATCTTTATTTTGCATTTTCAGTGAAAAAAATGTATCTTGGAGCTTGTATTAGGCTGTTCTTGCATTGCTATAAAGAAATACCTAAGGTTGGGTAATTTATAAAGAAAAGTGGTTTATTTTGGCTTACGGTTCTACAGGCTGACAGGAAGCATGGTGCCGGTATCTGCTTCTGGCAAGGGCTTCAGGAAGCTTATAGTCATAGTGGAAGCAAAGTGGGAGCAGGCATGTCACATGGCAAGAGCCAAGAGCAAGAGAGAGAGGGAGAGGTCCACGATTCTTTTAAACAACCAGATCTCACGTGAACTCACTGAGCACGAACTCACTTATCACCAGGGGGATGGTACTAAATCATTCATAAGGGATCTGCCCCCGTAATTCAGTCACCTCCTACCAGGCCTTATCTCCAACATTTAGAATCATATGTCAATCTAAGATTTGGAGGGGACAAACATCCCAACCGTTTCAGAGCTCATTCTATAAAATATATAAACAGCTTTCTATTTTTTTCTAGCTGTGTAATATTCCATTGTGTGGATGAGCCATAATTAGCAATTTCTTATTATTTCTAATCCTTTACAATAGACAGTGCTTCAGTTATTAATCTTACACATATAGGTGACCATAAATTTTTAAGGTTCTTTGGCTATTTGGCCAACATATGGAAGAAAGCCTTGAATTTTATAGTAAGCAAATATAGGAATTTTAACAGTGGAAGGATGCTGGACATTTTAAACAAAATTTCTTATCTGAGAATGTTCATATTGTCTAAATTGTCATCCACAGGGAGATGTAGAGAGTAGATGCTGAAGCTAAGCAGTTTAATTTTTGAATCAATTCAATCATAAAATATATAAGTGCTATGTTTTCCTTATTGTTGCCAGTGGATATAATAATTTCTTATATGACAGAAAACATAATTTTCTTCATTTGCTTTATTTTCAAGTAGCAGAACTTTGTGGTATGTAGTGATTACAAAGACTATACTTTGTACCATTTATGTTTAAAAAAAAAAAACCCAACAAAATGAGAATCCATTTTAAGAAACAAGCTAATTAAGAACAGGAGACTCAAATAGCCTCCTCCTCCTCCAAAATGAACCTCAGGGAATCTTCTGAGACAGAAAACCATCTGTGTCTTTGGGACCTAAAGGCAAGAATGGGCCAGGCGTGGTGGCTCATGCCCATAATCCCAGCACTTTGGGAGACTGAGGCAGGCTCATCGCTTGAGGTCAGGAGTTGGAGACCAGCCTGGCCAACAAAGTGTAACCCCGTCTCTACTAAAAATACAAAAAAATTAGCTGGGCTTGGTGACACCTGCCTATAGTCCCAGCTACTCAGGAGGCTGAGGCAGGAGAATTGCTTGAACCCGGAGGCAGAGGTTGCAGTGAGCCAAGATCGCACTACTGCGCTGCAGCCTGGACAACAGAGTGAGACTCTGTCTCAATCAATCAATCAATCAATCAATCAATCAATGCAGGGAATGACTTTGGGTGAGACACTTTGGGTCTTCAGTTTCCATTATTTAAATTTCTGCTTGTGTCTGATTTCTCTTTAATTAGAGGCTTATTGGAATCTAAAGGTACTTTGGGAACTGAGACACACCATGATTGCTTATCTTTGCTTTAGAAAAATAATTCTAAAACTTTATCTTTCCATCTTGCCTATTTATCTTCTAGCCTACTATCCTTCAGGAACTGAGAAAGCAAGAGGGGGGTGGATAGAAAAAGCCAATAGTGAGAAACAGCCTTCTATAGAATAGATGTTTAGAGAATGTAGGTTATTGAGTTTTCTCGGCATTTAGAGCAGATTTTGAAAGCATGAAAGAAAGATGGAAGAAAAAGTAGGTGTGCCCATCTCTTCCAGCCTTATAACTGGCTCCTTCGTCCTGTGAAAGTCTAGTCGATAAAATTCCCTTGGAACACGTCTGGAAGCCCCCCTCCCACCTGAATCCAAGCCCACAGTTTGAGAAACAGTGGCTTAGAGCGGGTTACATTGTATAGTCTAACTTTGAAAAAGACTTGACATTTGCAATGCTCTGGTTGTCTAAACTTCAGGGAGTGTCTGGGAAAGGGTCTGGCTGTGCTTGAGAGACTGTTCTCTTCAAAGGAGTAGTTTCATGTCCTAGAGTGTTCTCTGTTCAAAGCTGAGGCAACATGAAACAATTGTAAACTAGTTTTTATAGCTTCTGTAAACAAAGAAATGGATTTAAGAGCCTTAAAATGTTCTTTTCATCAGTAAGGAAATTTGAAAAAAAAATTATTCCCTAGGGAGGGTGAAGGAAAGAAGGGGACCACAAAAGAAACACAGTAAGGAAATCATTATCACCAGTCGAATGTGAATTTTGAAATGAAGTGAAACTGAAAATAAAGTGCAAGATATATAGTAGCATATAGTTTTGTAGACCTTTCAGGAATTGTTTTGAGTTTAGGTTGGTTTTGGTTTTGTTTGTTTTTGTTTTTACATTGACTGTATCCTGAAATAAAGAGTCCCAAAGCAAGGAATTTTCCATTTTTCTTTCCTTAGAATTTTTTTCCCCTGAACTGTGCTGGCTTCTAGAAGGCTCATGCAACCATTGTTACAGTTGCTTAGTAACAGGATTGTGAATAAAAAATCTTGCTCTCCTGCAGAACCAGGTATTCAGTTTTGATATTGAGGTGTCATGACAGCCTGTAATTTCACCTCAACTGCTTCCCCCATTTCTTGTCTTAATGTGCTTGGTAGGAAGGTTATACTCTGGATAAACTAGGCTAGCACTTCATTTGTATGCCTTATGTGCTTTTAAACATGGAAGGGACCTGCATTCAAGGTATTTGGGAATATAAAGTGTGTTAAAGTGTGGGAAATTAAAGTGTATTTTCTGAGACTTCTAAGTCTGCCTTTTAATGAAATTTAGCATAGGATATTAAAAATTCTTGTAGTGGGTCCTGAGGAACTCTGTTGGATCCAGTGAGTCTTTGATCATGGGTTGATGAAGGTTCATTGGTTAAAAATGATTCTGAGAATCATTTGGAGTTAAGATTTAGGATGATTTATGGAGAAAATTCTTGTCTCTCAGAGTCTTCTCTTTTATTGATGACCCTGTTCCTTGGGAAACTTAATTGCTTTCTTATGTAGGAAATGGCTAGCAACTGTATTCATATCTTGTTATATTATTGAAGCTTTTCTGTATTATTTAGCTTCTTTCTCTTTATTTTATTTGGCAGGAGAAGAACCAAGGAAGGATGCCTTTATGAGGTTTCCTCCAAGATTTAGGGAAGGCAGCACATTTTAATCTGCAGCTGGGGTGTCGGAGTATTACTACCTGAATTTGACATGGTTTCAAGGTTTATATTTATATTGATATTATGGCTTATTTAACTCTTATTAGAGAGTGACAGAATTGCTAGTCCATGTCTGTTTCCCCATCTTGTCTTTTAAATATTCCTTTTAAGCTTATTAGCTTATTTCTAGATGTTCTTCTTCCTTTTCTTCCCCAATTCTGTTTTTTTTCCCCTTGAAAATCCCAGAATTTCTCTCAACTTTCAGTTCCTAATCACAAAAGTGGTTCCAGCCACTTTTCTGATCTAGGACATTCTGCCCTATTTTTTATTAAGTTAGTTGATCTGGTTGAAGGCTTTGTCACAAAATCTTCCATTGTAGAGTCATGCATTTATGCTAAGATGTTTCTAGGTGATTTAAGAACAGTGGCTGCTGAACACATGTTACTTTTATAATGGAAAAATGCTTCAGAAGAAATCAGGCCGTTTTTGGTACATAGAAGACAAATGAGTGCAAAGGACTTTGTTATGCAAAAGCTCAGTAACATTACATCTCTTAGATTTTATTTTAAAGAAGCTTTTTTTTTTTTTTTTTTTTTTTTGGTCATTCATTTAAGCATGGATTTCTCAGAACTGTTTATTTTGTCCTTGTCGTCTTGTCTCTGTTTATCTTTCTCATACAGTTTTATGCTTTTCTCATATAGTTTTATAATGAATTTAGACAATGATTGTTTTTCTAGTGTTTATCATTCTCTTATTTGCTAATGACTTACTATGCTTAAGACTGATGAATTATCTTGTTCAGGGATCTGAAATCCTTTCCAGTTAAAAAGGGACTTAGCCACATTTGTTCCCATGACACCTAGGGATGCATCCCTCTTGGGATGTTATGTCATTCTCTTCAACCCAAACCCTTTTAATTCTACCCCTAAATATCTGAAATATGGGTACATTCTTGTACCTCATGTTTGGTATATTTTGAAAGCAAAGAACCAAGCATTATATGTAGTCTTTCAAAAAGAGATCCAGCATACATGAGCAGTGTTTAATGTTGTAATGAAATAATTCTCAAACAAAAGGAATCTGATACATGTTATTCATATGCACAGTAGTAATCGTGCCATATTAACCTAGCAAAAAGCAATTTGCCTGAGTGTTTTCTTGTTAGTATAGTTGGTAGAACTTGACTAAAAATTAAGAAAATTTTTTTGAATCTTCAGTGTCATCATTGACCCATACTCACTCTCATTACAAGCTAAATATCCCCTATCTGAAATGCTTGGGACTAGAAGTGTTTCAGATTTAATATTTTTTGAATTTTGGGATATTTGCATATATATAATGAGATATCTTGGATAGACCCAAGTCTAAACACAAAATTCATTTATAATTCATGTACACCTTATACAGATAGTCTGAAGGTAATTTTGTACAACATTTTAAATAACTTTGTGCATGAAACAAAGTTTTAACTGTGTTTTGGCTGTAGCCTGTCACATGACTTCAGGTGTGGAATTTTCAACTTGTGGTGTCACATCAGTGCTCACAAAATTTAGGATTTTGGAGCATTTAGGATTTTGGAATTTTTGATTAGAGATGCTCAGTCTGTATGAGATGTGGGTCTTGGCTCTTATGCGTAGTGAAAACTGTGGCACCTTTTTGCATTGTCTCTTGCTACTGTGCTTGTGGCTTAGTTTTGAAGTTTCCTTTGCTCTCTTTAATGGTTCTTGAGTAAATTCATCTTTTCCTGGCACCTGCCCAAGAAAGGACTTATTCCAGCTGATCTTTATTGTAGGCTTTCAGCAGCAGTTTCCTAAGTGTATTAGGCCTCTTTGGGCTACCAGTTACAGAAATCCACTTGAACTAGTGTGAGCAAAAATGGATTAATTTTTTTGATAAAGGAGTATCTATCTCATAGGACCCAAGAATAAATATGCACCTAGGCCTCAGAAACAAATGGGATATAAACTGTGTGTTTCATTCTTCTTTCTTCCTGCAGACTTTCTCTGCCTCCTAGTTCATGGGGCACCACCTGCTCCTGGCTTAACATCTCATATATGAGGCAGCCAGACTGAGATTGGAATTTCCTGGCCACAATTACAGATTTCCAATGGTAGGACCTGGAGCTGGATCAGTCAGCTCTTCCAAGTGTTAGTTTTCTAGTGCTACTGTAACACATGATGATAAACTTGATGGCTTAAGACAACAGAAATTTATTATTTCATGATTTCATGATGCCTTGCAGCCAAAAACCAAGGCGTCAGCAGGACTGATTCATTCTGGAGGCTCTGTGGGGGAATTTGTTCTATGCCTCTCTACTAACTTCTGGTGGGATGGAAATCTTTGACATTCCTTGTTGTGTGGCTTTGTAACTTCAGTCTCCACCTCTGTATTCTTATGGCTGACTTATCTGTGTATCTCTGTGTCTCCAATACAGTATCCCTTCACTTTCTCTGTAAGGATACCAGTTATTGGATTTACGACCCACCTAGGATGATATCCCAAGATAATTTATCTACAAAGACCCTATTTCCATATAAAGTCACATTCATAGGTACTGGGGGTTGGGATTTAGATGTATCTTTTGGGCGGACACAATTTAACTCTCTACTCACTGTGTCTTCATTGTGTGAGCATATGTGTGCTAGGATCACTTATACAGTAACCATATGATTGCAGAGGGTGTGGTAATTTTCCAAAACAGACAGGAAACTGGAATACTATTCCTGATGAGTCCTCTGCACTGGGACTGAATTTGCGGAAAGCCACATGCAAGTAGGTATTTCTCAGCTATTCAGCTCTAGCTTTGAAACATAATTGTGCTTAAATACAAGTGACTTAACATTAGATCTGTGTTTCTCGGACAGAGATAGAAGGATGAGAGATTGAGTGAACAGAGAATCAGTGTCAAATATAATTGTTTAATTGTGATGATGGGATACTGCCTTGACTTCCCCCAATCCCCAGAGTATTTTCTTTAAATTATAAATTATCTCTCTAAACAGCAATAATAATAGAGAAAACCACTGCTTTGTTTTCTAGGGGAAGAGGGTTAAGGAATAAAACTAGCCTTTCTTGAATATAAACTCTGTGCCCTGCCTTATGCTTTAAAGCTTTACCCAAAATTCCCCACTTAATTCTCAAAACAACCCTGGGAGTTTGGGGGAGACTTTTTCTTAGGTGAAACTGTGTTCTTTTCTCAGGAGGACATAGTATCTGATTTTTGATGATGTTAGCAGCTGTTGATGCTCAATGACTAGATCCATTAATTCATTAGGGATTTCAAATGGTGACATTCTAATTCCATTTTTTTTCTTCACTTATTACCTGAAATACTTCTATAAAGAGAATCTTCCCCATATCTACTGTTTGGTCACCCAGAGGTATAATTTATATAGGAAAGGCAGGATATATGTGTAATTCTTTCATTTACTAAATTCCAAAATAATGATTTTTTTTTTTTTTTTTTTTTTTTTTGAGATGGAGTCTCGCTCTGTCACCCAGGCTGGAGTGCAGTGGCTGGATCTCAGCTCACTGCAAGCTCCGCCTCCTGGGTTTACGCCATTCTCCTGCCTCAGCCTCCCGACAAAATAATGATTTTTTAAAGCATCCTTTCAGTGGTGACCAGTTACATTTTCTTATAAAATAATTATAATGAGCTTATGGATTTAAACATACTTGATGTATTTCAGTCCTCTTCTCCTCTATTTTTAAGGCTGTTTTTGGATCCACTCTTTAGAAGCAGCTTGAGAGAGGAGAGGGGAATTTACAAAGTTTCACAAATCTTATTGCTATTCAGTGATTTTCATATACAACAAGTGAGTTAAGATGGAGGGGAGTGAAAGAAACAGCATATTCCAAATAGAACTTCTTGTCTCCGTCTTATATTAAGTCGTAGGAACCATCTAATGTTCCTAAGAATCTCTTAGGAATTAATTTGCAGGGTGGTAGATTTAGTTATGTCATGGGCAGTCTTCATAGTAGTTAAATCTCTGCATACATCTGAATATTTCTCTCTTACTTTTCTTATTCCATCAGGAATCTTAAGTTGGTTTTAATGTTGTAGGAATGTATATTAAGATAAGTTAAATGAAAAAAAAAAAACCATAACAACAAAAAAACTACTTTCATTTCTGTCTGAGCTGAGTGGCTCATGCCTGTAATCCCAGCACTTTGGGAGGCTGAGGCGGGTAGATCATCTGAGGTAAGGAGTTCAAGACCAGCCTGACCAACATGGCAAAACCCCATCTCTACTAAAAATACAAAAAAATTTAGCTGGATGTAGTGGTGCACGCCTGTAATCCCAGCTACTTGGGAGGCTGAGGCAGGAGAATCTCTTGAACCCAGGAGGTAGAGGTTGCAGTGAGCTGAGATCATGTACTCCAGCCTGGGTGACACAGCAGGACGTCATCTCCAAAACAACACCACCAAAAAAGTACTTCATTTCCCAATAGAATTCATTGCTTGATAATATAAGGATATTACATGAATTTCATCGTCCCAGTATTTACAGTTATCCTGTTTGCTAAATGTCTGATCCCTTAAATGAAAGGCCTTTTAGAAACACAACCAGTAATAGCATTCATATTATTTTGTAAAAAACTAAATAATGAAGTTTGATATTAGAGATCAGATACATGAATTTCAATGTGCATATATAAAGTCATGTAATTACAGAACTAGAATTACCTTCAGAGGTTACCGTTGGAGCCAAGCAAGATAGTACCTGAGCTGTATCCATCCATCCATCTATTAATTAAACATATATATATATGTATATATGTATGTATGTATTTTTTTGAGACAGAGTTTTGCTCTTGTTGCCCAGGCTGGAGTGCATTGGTGTGATCTCGGCTCACCATAACCTCTGCCTCCCGGGTTCAAGTGATTCTCCTGCCTCAGTCTCCTGAGTTGCTGGGACTACAGGCATGTGCCACCACCCCGGCTAATCTTGTATTTTCAGTAGAAGCAGGGTTTCTCCATGGTGGTCAGGCTGGTCTTGAACTCCCAACCTCAGGTGATCTGCCTGCCTCAGCCTCCCAAAGTGCTGGGATAACAGGTGTGAGCCACTGTGCCGGCCAGTTAAACATATTTATTGAATATATTTATTTATTATTTAATTTTTTTAAAGTTCTGGGGTACATGTGCAAGATGTGCAGATGTGTTACATAGGTAAACATGTGCCATGGTGGTTTGCTGCACCTATCAACCCACCACCTAGGTATTAAGCCCAGCATACATTAAATCTTTTCCCTAATACTCTCCCAAGTATATGTATCATCTCTTGTATTTCTGTGCTAGGTGCTGTTGTGCCATGGTGAGGAATGCAGACATAGTTATTATAGTTATTGCACTCATGATGCTTTTGGTTTCGATGGAGAGATTGCCATAATTGCCTAGTTACAGAAACTACATTCTAAGTATACTGTGTTGAGAATGCCTTTAATATGAAATTTGACTTAGTCATGGTCGTAAAAGAAGGCTTTCCTGAGGAATTGACACCTAAGATGAGACTAAGGAGTGAATGAAAGTTGTCTAGGCAAACAGGAGTGGGTAGAACTTTCCAGTTACAGGAGGTAGCATGTGCCAAGTTCCTGTTGTGGGAAGGAGGATGGCTGTTAAGATGACCTGAAAGAATGCCAAGAGTGAGGGGAGAGTGGTATGAAATGAAGCTGGGAAGGTAGGTGGGAGTCAGACAGTGCAGGGCATAATTGACAATCTCGATGATTTGAGTCTTTATCCTGGGTGGAGAAGGAATGTACTGAAGTGTTTTATCTAGTGGGTGTTAGTGATTCCACAAAAGGCCATTTGGAGTGCAGTATGAAGATTAAAATTGAAAGTATTGGGTTTGGGGTAGGCACCTAGATGGGATACACAGAGATTAGGTGGCTGTTGCTGTAGTCGAGTGAGAGGTGATGGTTGCTTGCACTAGAGATGGGGGAAGTAGAGGAATTTGTGTGATATTTAAGGGATGAAGCATTCGTGGTGTATTGAATATGTAGATGACTGAAAGGGGTATGTCAAAGGTGACTCCTTGGTTTCTGGCTTTCTCTACATTTAGATAGGGAACATTAGAAGACCAGGTGTTGAATATGAGGCACAATTCAGATGCTGAAGTGGAAATGTCTAGTAGGCAGCTGGATATGCCTTTTTTTGTTGATATCCCCTGAACGCATTATACTATGAAGAAGTTAGGCATAATATCTAATCAGCTCTTTTTTGCCCTGATTAAAGTCTTTACCTTGATTTGTTAATTAACTCTTCTGGGTACCTGTGTACCTCAAACTCATACAGTCTACTAGTCTAAAGTCTAATTCCAGTCCCTGAAAGTGTTCCTCAGAAATCTGCTTTTTCAAATTAAATGACATGTTTTTGTGTCTGTGCTAAACTGTAACTGAATACAGGTCCTAAGCAGAAGACACCATGGTTGTTTCATTGTTTATTTCAATTTATCCTCATACTGTCTATCCGGGAGATCAGGTGTAATTTTTCATTTGTGTTCAGGAAGTCCTTCCTCACTGGGCCAGGCACGGTGGTCTCGCCTCTAATCCTAGCATTTTGAGAGGCCAAGGCAGAAGGATTGCTTGAGCCCAGGAGTTTGAGACCAGCCTAGGCAACATAGTGAGACTCTGTCTTTACAAAAAATAAAAAATTAGCCCGGTATGGTGATGCACACCTATAGCTCCAGATACTTGGGAGGCTTAGGTTCGAGCATCACTAGAGCCCGAGAGGTCGAGGCTGTGGTGAACTATAGTGAGCTATGATTGCACCACTGTGCTCCAGCCTGGGTGACAGAGCAAGACCCTGTCTCAAAAAAAAAAAAAAAAAAAAAAAAAAAAAAAAAAAAAAAAAAAAAAAAGAAAAGAAAAGAAGTCTTTTTCACACTTTGAGATTATAAATATTTTTTAACTAATACAAAATAAAAGTTGTGCAAACAGTGGAAATTGTAGGTAATGGAAGTAAGTGGTGAAACTACTTTTTGTCATCTTTTTCTTTTCTTAAAAATCACTTTTGTTATTGAGCCCTGATGAAAAGTAGGAAATGGCAGGACTGGAAAGACTCAGGGCTAATAGGGAGTCTTAAAGGTTCCTTCACATCTTGGTCTTGGTTTCTGCTAGGATATGGAGAAAGCCAGGGTAACCTGAAGTCAAATTTTTTTGACCTGGAATTAGGAACCAACTAACTCCAGTGACATTGGAATCCCATTCCTAGACCTATAAAAAAAATTATATGTACATGTGCCAGGTGTTTTAGAATTGAATATTCCATTCACATGTATTTTGTTTTAAAACTTTCATTTTTCCACATAATATGTGATGGTGATTTTTCCATGTCACATGCATAAATCAGTTTGCAACCTTGTTAACAGCTGTATTCTGTTTAAGAGGAGTCACATTTTAGTCATTTTCCTAATGACAAACATGTATTTTTTTCTCTTCCTCTTTAAAAGATAACACATACAGTATAGTTTCTTCTTTTTTTTTTTTGAGATGATCTCACTTTGTCACCCAGGCTGGAGTGCAGTGGCATGATCACGGCTCACTGCAGCCCCAACCTCCTGGGCTCAAGTGATCCTCTCACCTCAGTCCCCCAAGTAACTGGGACTACAGAATCATGCCACCACACTTGGCCAATTTTTGTATTTTTTGTAGAGATGGGGTTTTGCCATATTGCCCAGGATGGTCTCAAATTCCTGAGCTCAAGCGATCCGCCCACCTTGGGCCTCCCCAAGTGCTGGGATTATAAGAATATCTTCTTCTGAGTATAGGTAAGGGTATATCTGTAGGATGGGGTCATAGAAGCAGAATTTATGGGAAAAGGGGTATGTTCATTTAAAATTTTCATAGATGCTGTCAATTTGCTCTGCACAAAGGCTGAACCAACATATCAACATGAAAGTGCTTATTTCCCCTGCCTACTCTTTAACACTGAGTATTATGAATCTTATTCTTCTGTGGTTTGTGTTTCTCTATTCTCTGCTCATTTTCCTATTTTATGATCTGCTTTATTTTGTTGCTTTTCTTATTTTGTGGGCATGTATGCTGTAAACATTTTATCTTAGACTGTCTCTTAACTTTGTTTTCTCTCTGCCCTGAAAACCTTCCCTACCGACTTTGCTGAAACTATTTGGAATTTTAGTTACAGGTTTTTCTTTTTATTTTTTACATTTTTTCACCATGAATTCTTTCAGAACAATTTGCTTTAATCTTTATAGTCACATTTGAAAAATGATTATATGTTCTGATATTCATGCATCAAAGTTACTTGTAGTTTACATACTTTTTATTTCTTCAATCCTTCCTTCCTTCCTTCCTTCCTTCCTTCCTTCCTTCCTTCCTTCCTTCCTTCCTTCCTTCCTTCCTCCCTCCCTCCCTCCCTCCCTCCCTCCCTCCCTCCCTCTCCCTCCTTCCCTCCCCTCCCCTCCCCTCTTCTCCCCTTTCTTTTCCTTCCCTGAGACATGTCTTTCTGTCATCCAGGTGTGAGTGCTGTGGTGAGATCATAGCTCACTGTAATCTCAAACTCCTGGGCTCAAGTGATCCTCCTGCCTCAGCCTCCTGAGTAGCTGGGACTACAAGTGTGCGCCATCATGCTTGGTTTATTTTTTAAGGTTTTTTTTTTTTTTTTTTTCAAAGAAACAGGATCTCTCTCTGTTGCTCAGGCTGGTCTCAAACTCCTGACCTCAAGTGATCCTCTGGCTTCCAGCCACCAGAGTAGCTGGGTTTACAGGCATGAACCTCTGTGCCTGGCCTCTTCAATTTTTTTTATCTTTTAAAAAAATAACAGCTCATTGAGATATAATTGAAATATTATAAAATCACTTTCAAAGTATATAATTCGGTGTTTTCAGTATAGTTACAAGGCTGTGCAATCATGCATTCTAATTTAACTGGAGAACCTCTTTAAGAAAAGTTTTCTGAGTTTTTTGTGTGAAAATATTTCTTTTGTTCTTGTGTTACTCACTTTTTTGGGGGGAGATGTTTGGACTTACTGAGTTTTATAAGCCTTTCTCTTACAAATCCACATGCATTGCTTCTCTCAGTTTTGTTGTTTGTAGATAAGAATGCTGATGCCAAATTAGAAATGATGCAAGTCTAGTTGTTTTTATTTTATAATTTTTTTTTTTTTTGAGACGGAGTCTCGCTCTGTCGCCCAGGCTGGAGTGCAGTGGCCAGATCTCAGCTCACTGCAAGCTCCGCCTCCCGGGTTCCCGCTGTTCTCCTGCCTCAGCCTCCCGAGTAGCTGGGACCACAGGCGCCGCCACCTCGCCCGGCTAATTTTTTGTGTTTTTAGTAGAGACGGGGTTTCGCCGTGTTAGCCAGGATGGTCTCGATCTCCTGACCTTGTGATCCACCCGTCTCGGCCTCCCAAAGTGCTGGGATTACAGGCTTGAGCCACCGCGCCCGGCCAATTTTTTTTGTTTTATAAAATTTAAGAGGTCATAGGATTTTTTTTTTATCCTTTGAGAATTGTCAGCAATTATTTCAGAAATCTTGCTTAGTACTTGGAAGCTTTTTCAATTTGAAGACATAAGTCCAGTGAAATTTTCTTTGACTTTTGCTTCTCCAGTGGTTATGTTTTCTTTTAATTCACTATTTTGAGTTTCAGCGTGATTCAGATTACTATAACCTCTTTATGAAATCATACAGAATTCAACAATAATTTTCATTTTGCAGGAGTAGATCTCAGATCCAGAATAACAAAGGCTTGAAAACAAGAAAAGCAGATTTTGCAATAAGAGATGGAAAATACTAGAGATTTTTAGGAGTTAGGGTGACTTTGTAGTTAGCTTTAGGCAAATTCCAGGCTTCAGCATTCGTTAACTCTGATGCCTGTGCTTACACAGCTTCATCTGTAAAGAGGGAAGAACATTATTATCTTTATGTTATAGTATAAGTTTTGAATTATCCCAACTTTTTGAAAAAGCATGTAATTTACTAACATACTATTCTTTGTTTTTTTAAAACAACATAAGAGATGGGCTTATTATGATTTTTGATTATAAAGACGAGAATGTTGAGATCCCTAGGCATTAAGTGACTTCCCAAGATTCCCTAGTTAATTCGAATTGAAGTAGGGTTTTAAATAAATATTAACCTGAAAGTATCCCTCTCAATCCAATTGAAATATGTAAATAATATTTATTAAACATAATACTTATTAATATACATGATGTCTATTTCAAGTGGGTTGAGAGGGATAGTTTCAATTAAATTTAAGGCAAATGTGTAACCATTTGAATGGCTCTCTATATGTAATTTGATTGATGCCATCATCTTTCAAAAATTATAATCTACTCATGCTACACTCTTGCTGAAAATACAGCATAGACTCAGTTATCTACATAATAAAATCTGGATCCACAGATAAGAGTAAGTGAGACCTAACTTAAAGTTTAAAAAATTGGAGTTCATTTATCAGCATTGGTGATTTGTGAATCCCTTGGAATTAAAAGTAAATGTGATGTCTATTCTTTTCTCTTGGATTCCACTGCTTTCATAAAAAGGTAGGAGACCATAAAAACCATAGATCTGTTATCTGTTTTCTCTAGAACTCTGGTCATATGATGAATAAATAATTAAGGAAAATCAATATAGTTTCACATGCAAAAAAGGATTATTTAATTAATTCACATTTTTTGGAAGAAATTCAGTCAGAAATTCAATCAACACTGGTCATTTCAACTAATCATTAGGCTCAGAGTGCGGTCTTACGAGATTACTAGGTGAAGCCTGGCCTTTCTTCAGTAGCACATAAATAGCTTAAATCAGACTTGAAAGCTGATTTTCAGTTGTATAGACATCGAAGGCTAGAAGACAAGAATACTTCTAAACATATAGTGACTCTTTCACCAGGACAGACGAAAGTAGACTCCCTATGATAGGCTTTAGTCAGATACCGGATTCTCAGAATTGCTCACCCAATTAGTGATGATGAGATCTTATATTTCGTGGCATCATATAACATCTAGATACAGGCCTGGGTCATAGCTGCAGGACTGCATCTCTGAGACCTGGTAAGTTAGCTTACAAAAATCACATATTTGGAGGAGTCAGATCCCATAGAACTTCTGAGGAGGCTGTATGAACTCTGCCCTGTGACTGAGTCCAGACATTTGTAACTAGGTACAGGTTCTTGATAAATTGGTGATAGAGCAGTTGAGGGATCTCCAGGTCTTTGTAAAGGAAGGTGTAGTGAAGGGTTGTGAAGAACTGGAGGATATACTGGGAGATACTTGTCCTTATAGTCCAGAGTTCTCAGTTATAAAAAGGTTCTGATTCTGAAACAGTAAATGTTGTGAAGAATTGCAAAGAAGGAATTTATTTTAAAAGTCTGGATGTTGAGGTATCTTTTTCCTAAGCTCTGGAGTAAGAGGAGTCTAGAAATTCAGTGTCAATAGAGAAGTTTCTCAGAAGAATGTGAGCAGTTCCAAAGGAAGAAGACAAGGCCATACCTTGGTTACCAAGGAGGTCCTCAAGGAGATGCCATGCAGTCAGACCTTCTTAAGGCAATACACTTCATTCTAGTTTACAAAAAAATTTCCATTTTAATTTTCACTGAGTTACAGTGGGATTCACTGGCCATTTTGTGGGCCAAAGTACTATAGAATTGACACAGTACCAATGTATAGCATGGGAGCAAGCCAAATCTCGATTTGACATCCATTGGAGAACACACATAGGAGATAGAATCTTAATGGAGAAGGCTTCATGAAGTGTTGGTACCTCTGTGTTCACCAGAGGATCCACACAGGAGAGAAACTATAGACATGTGACATATGTCATGAGAGATTCATCCATGAGTTATACTGCATGGTCCTAAGAGGATCCATATGGAAGAGAAAACATACCATTGTAGACTGTGAATGCTTCAGCTGCAAAAGAAATCTCAATACTCCCCAGAGAATCCATTTAGGCACTAAACCATTTGAGTGTCTATAGCAATGCTGTGAAATAGAAATACAACTTTAGCCACAAAGGCAAGCTACATATGTAATTTAGAATTTTCCAGTAGCCACATTAAAAAACCAGAAATAGATGATATTAATTTTAATAATATATTTTATGTAACCCAATATATCAAAAATATTATTTTAACATGTAATCAATACAAAAAATTATACATGGTATTTAATATTCTTTTTTTGTGTCCCAAAGTCTTTTAAATCTAGCGTGTATTTTGTACTTATAGAACATCTGAATTTGGACTAACCATATTACTAGTGCTCAGTAGCCACATGTGGCTGTTACTGTATTGGATTGTGCAGGTCTACTAAGTGGTCAGACCTTTTGTCAGTTGGAAAACTTTAAATGCCATAAAAAAATACACTGAGTAACATCTCACATAAATGCCACAAATGATACCTAATTAAGTCCAAGTAGTGTTCTAACCCAAAAATAAAGTTAACATTGATTTCTAATCAACTATGTTCTGAATAGTAAATGACATAGTAAAATAACTTAGAAGAGTGCTTAACTTATGGTAATGCTCAATAAATGTTAACAAGCATAATTAAACAATAATTACTTTTTGGCTGGGCACAGTGGCTCACACCTGTAATCCCAGCACTTTGGGAGGCTGAGGCAGGTGGGTCACCTGAGGTCAGGAGTTTGAGACCAGCCTGGCCACCATGGTGAAACCTCTCTCTACCAAAAATACAAAATTAGCCAGATGTGGTGGCACATGCCTGTAATCCCAGCTACTTGGGAGGTTGAGGCAGGAGAATCACTTGAACCCAGGAGATGGAGGTTGCAGTGAGCTGAGATCATGCCATTGCATTCCAGGCTGGGCAACAAAAATGAAACTCCATCTAAAAAAAAAAAAAAAAAAAAAAAAAAAAAAAAAAAATTACTTTTTAAATTTAACAAATAGTGAGTTTTTTGTTTCTAAGATTTTTTTTTCTATTTTCCAGGGAGCTCTTTAAGAAAGGCAGCCTATTTTTCTTTTTGATATGTTTATCCTCTTATCTCTTACAAAAATAAGGAAAAAATTTAAATTGCTATTCCCTTTCTATTAGCTCTGTTTTAATGGGAGTTATTTGCTCTGATTGGTTCCCTGGCCCACTTTTAAGAGTGGCTGATCCATTTCATATATTTGGTTATTTTTCATGGTCTGCTAATATTTATAAATGAAAGATTTGATCATTCGGTGCGGGTAACCAATGTGGTCACTGCTTGAAATTATGTGGGCTAATGTTTGTTTTTTCCTGATTGATTTTCCCCCAGGAGTATGTAGGCAGATGATTGATAAGTTTGTGGTTTGATTCTTTGGCTCCATTTCTTCTCCTTAAAATGTGTTGGATGGGTTTGGGCTGTACTGTAGAATGAGTTGAGTGCCTGTGGGTGGCTACTGTTTAATCTGGGTGGCAAGTATTAAAATTATTTTAAAATGATAGGATTAAGCACCTTATTAGAATATTCACTTTTTATCTATAACATTTAACATGCTATATTTCTTTACAGAAATACACATGGCTTAATAAAAGCCATTATGAAATTACTACAAATGCAAGCTCTTAAGGAAGGACAAGGTGGGGAAAGGAATATTCAGAATATATATACCATTAGGTAAGCCTTTTCTCTTTTCATTTTTTTTCTTAAACAAATGTGAATTTTTAATGAAATTATTAACTGTGACATGATAATCCATTAAGAATTAGTTATTTAATTCAGCAGGATATGCACACAGTGATTGTGGGTGTTGACCTCTCAGGAAGTTAGCATTTCGAAGACTCAGAGAATTGAGATAGAGTTGACAACATGATGAGTATCACCAGTGTGTGTTTCAGGGTTGCTAATTTGGAATTGAAATCTTTTACCCAAAACTCAGATTATTCTGTTTGCTCTAGAGTATGTAACCATCTTCACAGTACTATGAAAATGGAAGACTTCCTTGAACAAAGATACTTAAAGCAGAGGGGATTTAGGTTAGGCAGGTTGGTAATCTGCCTTACTATAAAAAGCAATAAGAGACTGCTATTTCCGAATGACTTAGGCCAAGGTCAGTAATTAGGAGTGTTGATTTGTCTTTTCTTTGTCATCTGTAGAATCTAATAAGGTAGAATTGTTTTAAAAAAATAAAATATACGCAGCAGCAATAATACTACAATGCACTGGATTTTCTGGGGGGGGTTGTGGTCAAGGGAGAGAATCATACTCCCTTGTGAAGGTGACCTTACCTATTGCCTTGAAGGACCCAGGAAGCCATCTCTTAAGAGAGGGGCTCTGAGTTAGCAGAGGACTCAGAAGATGCATGTAATCAGTGTATGTTGCCCTAGGAACTCTGTTCAGTGAGGCATTCAGAATGTGTTTGCTTCAAAAGAATGACAGCATGGAACCATAAAGAAGGGCGTTGATTCATGTGGGGAAGATGGCTTACATGGGCTACGGTGATCAAACAGGGAAAGGAAATGAGGTGCTTTTGTTGTGAGCCACCACTGAATTGATCTTATAGCACCTTTAGTCTTCAGTATTTGACACCACAGGTATCAGAAGTGCGAGAGAGTTTGTCTCCAAAATACAGAAGAGTGTCTATTACTTACCTGTATTTATAGTGCTTTCTTTTTGATAATAAGTAAGTAGTATCTCATATACTGTATATGGGATGGTCTGTGTCATGGTATATCTCATATACCATGATCTTTCCTATAATTTTTAGTGATACTTGTGATCTCTTATTTTTACAAGGATATTATTGTTTAAGGCAATTTTTTAAGCAAGGTCAAGATTTGCATTTTATATTTTTTTCTTAACATATTTTGTGAATATCTTCAAACATACAAGTTGGAAGAATGTGGTACAATGAATTAACTGATTTATTTTTAAGGGAAGCAAAAGGAAATTTTTTTTTTTGGAAAATACTATGAAAACTTGAGGTGTGCAGAGTAAAGCTTTCCAAATTGGTAAACATGCTTTTCTTTTTTTAAGTAGTGGTGTCCTTTGTGATGTAAGGGTTTATTCTTTATCCATTGCCTTGACTAGAATTGAGCCTGCAGAGTAAATGAGCAGATGTTAATATTTCTGGATAAACATCTGCACTTCCTCCTTTTTAGAAAGAAATTCAAACTCTTGGGCTAGAGTTCAGGATAGAAAATAATTCAATTTAGTTGTTGTTAAGAGGGGCTTATTTATTTTTAAATAGGGAAGCTGTTGAAGTTTTTAATTGAAATTTTTATGTAACAGTTTTATGGAGATATAATTCACATATGACTGACCCATTTAAAATGTATGATTCAGTGACTTTTACTCTATTCACAGCGTTATGCCACCATCACCATAAGCAATTTTAGAACATCTTCATCATCCCCAAAGAAATTCCTTACCAATTAGCAGTCACTCCGTATTTTCTCCCTGCTCAGGGAAGTATTTTTAGTTCAATGGTTCCCAACACTGGCTGCTCATTAGAACCACCTGGGTGTGCTTAAAAAGTGACAAACATGGGAACAATCAAATACCCTAGACAAAATGAATCAGAATCTCTGCCATGAGGCCTAGTGGTTTTAAAAGTGTCCTAGGTGATTGTCATTCACAGTGAGTACAAAATGGTGTGTCAGCTGCTCTAAAATGTGCATCCTAATTACTTGGGGACCTTGATGAAGTGCAGAATCTTTTTCCTTAGTCTAGTGTGGGCTCAAGATTCTTGTCTAACAGGCTCCCAGGTGATGCTGCTGTTGCCCTACCACACTATTGAGTAGCAGAGCTACCGCAGCATCAGCATACCTGTGAAGAATGCAGAACCTTGGACTCCATCTCAGAGTTCCAGAGTCAGAACTGCATTTTAGAAACATTTTCTAGGTAATTTATAGGCACCTTAAAGTATAAGAAGCATCAGTTTATATGATGGTAAAAAGAAGTTTTCTATGATGAAGAGAATTTGGGTTACTCATTTTAATTCTGATTGTCTTCACCATGTGCAATTGTTAGACCTTTAATTATCTGTAATGTTTGACCTGTTAATTCATTTTTTCCTGTAGTTGGTTCTTTTAACTTCAGTCTTGTTTCAAAAGGCAATTGGTGCAAGGTGTGGATAGGAAGACTAGTTTGAGAAGCTGAAAAGAATTGGATACATAGGGTTGTCTTTAGATAACGTGGCACCTTAAGAGGTCCATAATCAGTCACCTGAATTGGCATAATCCGGTAATGTTTATGGAGAGCCCTTATGTGAATGACCGTTTGGCACTATAAATCAGTAGAGTGTAATCGAGTGTATAAGAGCCTTAAGTTCCTCCAAGGGGGATTGTGGATGGCAGAAACAGAGGAGAGGTGAGCCTGAAGAGCATATTCCCCTCAAGAGAGCTATGATTACCTGAGTCAAGCATAAAATTGTCATGCTGTTTTAGAGCCTTCTTTGCCACATGTTGGTTAGCAATATCATCCGGCTTTAAAGAGGCAACTGATGAGCTGTGTATGAAAGCATAAAAGGGATATGAGAAACTTAGAACTCCACTGAGAGGTATTTTCTGGTTATTCTGTAGGATTAATTTAAAATAGAAGGAGTATGACAAATAAATGTAAGCTTTCTGGGCATGCAGCTAATCTGTGTTTTTATGGTATTAAGCGCTATGCCAGTATTCAGTTGGGGGTTAAGTATTTCTTACTTCTTTTTCTCCTAATAGCTGATTAATTTGAATTACAGTACAACAGAATACTTGGTCATCTTAAATGGTCTGTGCTGAACCGAGTAAGTTGTACCAGTATGGGAGTGGACAGAAAAGGAGAGATATGAGAACCAAGAATATTAGGCAGTGACTTCCCTTAGCCCCTCTGAATTTTATGACGGAGCTCTAGAGATGGTGTTCTTTTTATTGTACCTAGAGCTTAGTGGTTTTCACACTTGTCTTGCATAAGAACCACTGGGGCAGTGTGTTGAAAGTACAGCTTCTGAATCCTACTTGCCAGAGATTCTTACTCATTCAGTAGGTTTTGTGTGAGACTCAGGAATCAGCATGTTATCCAGTTGCTCAATGATATGGAAATACGTAATTTGTGGATTACACATGAGAAGTATTGCTTCAGTATCTGGGAGCTTGATGGTACCATATGTGAGCTTCAAGGTTTCCCTTGAGGTAGACTAGACAGGATCTTGGGTGGCTTAACCATGCCTCCTTTTCTCTATTTGGGTGGCAAGAAGTCTGTATCTTTCTAAGTACCAAGGCACCAAATTTGTCTTACATGTGTCAGTCATGGACAATAGAGAGGCCAAGAGCAGAAGCAAAGAGTGACTGTAAAGGAAAAGCAGTCCAAAGAGAGCAAGCCAACTTTGGATGCTAGAGAGAAAATGTAAGAGATCATGGATTTGTTCAATGAAAAAATTCCGTGGCTCCAACACGTTAGTGTTCTTCATGGTCAGACGGTGGGTAGGTGGTTGTGGGAGGAGGAGGGGAAGAGAATCTTGAACATCCTCTTAGAAACTGACACTTGTTTACTGTGCATAAGGAGCTCATCTTTGGAGTTTTTAATGTCTGGAACATGGCCCAGACTTGTGCATTTTTAACACGAGATTTGAATGGAGGTGGTTTACTGACCAGGCTTTGAGAAACACTGGATTAGAATCATGTGTAGTTAATACAGTTCATATTGCTTAACTGGACCCTCCTTTCTAAGCAGTCTTTTCTTTAGCTTTGTGGCTTAAACAAGATTTGGCATAGATATTTAAATAGGGCTACAACTCTCAGTTACCTTTGTAACTGGAAGCATAGTGCAGTACATTTGGCTACTGTAAATAGCTAAAGAGCATATGCCAAGTATAAAACTCTAGGCCCATGAGTCTCAACTCTGGCTGCACATTAGAGCCCTCTTAGGAGCTTTGAAATATATAGATGATTGGCCTTTACCCAGAATGACTGAAGGGTTGGTCTGAGGTGTTGGTATCTTTTTAAAAGCTTCCCGTGTGATTTCCAGTGTGCAGGTAAGGGTGCAGAACTGCTGGCCAATTGTTGCCATGAAACAATGGGACTTCGTTGTTGCCACATGTTCAGATTTTTCAATATAAATAAAATTTTTATGTGAAATCTTTTGACTGAATGCTGACAACCAATTCAAATTTTTAAAAATGTAGGGTAGGTAGACAAAACACATCTGCTTACAAGATGCAATCCATGGGCAACAAGTTTGTGACCTCTGATGCAGGTACTATTTTCAAGAATTTCAGAAATCCCTTTCTAGTTATACTAATTGACATTTTTTTTAAACCACTATGTGGTATCGTTTAGTTCACACTTTCTTTTTTTCTCCGTTTTTTATTTGGTCTGAATTTTCTTTTGTTTAGCTAGAACCCGTCTTTTCTGTAACACACTTATATTTAAGTTATTTAAACTTTTTTTTTTTTGAGACAGGGTCTCACTCTGTCACCCAGGCTGGAGTGCAGTGGTGCAGTCTTGGCTCACTGCAACCTCTGCCTCCCAGGCTCAAGCTATCCTCCCACCTCAGCTTCCCCAGTAGCTGGGACTACAGGTGCTACACTATGCCCTGCTAATTTTTTGTAGAGACAGGATTTTGCTATGTTGTCCAGGCTGGTCTCGAACTCCTGAGCTCAAGCGATCCACCTGCCTTGGCCTCCCAAAGTGCCTGGGATTACAGGTGTGAGCCTTGGTGCTGGGCCTATCTAAACATTTTCTAATATCGATTGTGCAGGAAGTGGGGCAGAGAATCAATATTTGGCTGGTATTTTGGTTGCAGGGAAGAATAACTAAATTTTCATGGGTTGTAAAGTATTAGAGGCTAATTTTCTTACTTGCTTTGTAAGATGCCATTTTCCCCATGAAATTATATCATGTGCTTTTGCTTTTAATTTTTTCTCTGCATATTCATATTACGGCAATCTTTTAAAGATCTCTCTTCCCTCAGCTAAAGTGAGGAAATAGCTGTGAATTCATGAGCAGTAACTGCTTGTTCCAGAATTCGTGTATTTTTTTGATGTGCCAGACAGTGGCTGACATGCACAAATATCAAATGTTAAGAATCTTATTTGTGGGAGGGTTTGGTCTGGTAAACATCAAGCTGTACTTTCTGAAATAAGGGAATATTAAATGTTTGTGGCAGATGGTGTGCTCTGAAGTGGGCAATTAGGCCAACGTTAATGGATGATTGTACCCTGAGTAGATTAAAGTTATGCGCCCTATGTTTGTATTTGTTCATCTCTTTGTGTAGTAGTATGTAGTTTATTTGGAGGGAGAGTTAAGTTTGAGGACTTAAAGATGTATATCCTAAAGGCTGAGATATTTTGTAATTCATATTGATTTTTTTCCTTATCACTGAGGGCAAATGCAGTCATCCCTTAAGGCCATCAAATAAAGAAAAGGAAGAGCAAGCCTAAGATAAATGCTGATTTAACTGCACAAAGACCAGTTTGCGGTTGTGGATATCAAAATGTAGCTCCATTTTTAATTTCAATAACTTGCTTTTTAAGCATTGTTTTTGCATTTTCTCCTATTGTCT
The DNA here is from genome assembly GCF_003255815.1 of Theropithecus gelada. NCBI lineage: Eukaryota > Metazoa > Chordata > Mammalia > Primates > Cercopithecidae > Theropithecus > Theropithecus gelada. Next base: position 60,982,435 of record NC_037683.1, on the reverse strand, counting down.
GTTTTGAAGGAAGACACAGAGCCAGCTGCATGAAGAGTGCAGGAAGAGTGTTTCAGACGTAGGAAAAGCAAGTGCCCAGAAGCTTGGCCCATGAGAGGAACTAACAGGAGGCAGAGTGGCTGGAGTTTAGTGCTCTAGGGAGTGTGAGGCTGGGACATTGGCTCAGGAGAGGTAGGCATGGGCTAGAATATGCAAGGCCATGGCAAAGAGTGGGTTGTACTTAAAGAGCAGTGGGAAGTCATTAAAAACGTTTCTTTTTAGCTTACTATCTTGAAATAATTTTAAAGTTCCAGAAAAGTTACAAGAATAGTACCAAAGACTCCCATGTACCATGTACCCAGATTTATTAGTCATTTTGCTCTTTGCCACATTTGCATTATCATTATCTCTGTATAATTAATAAAAAACATTTGAGAGTAAATTGCATACATTCAAGAATGTGTTTTCTAAGAACAATGATATTCTCTTATATAACCAGAATATAAAATTGAACATCGATATTACTTTTTATAACATACAGTCCATATTCCAGTTTTGTCCATTGTCTCAATAATGTCCTACCTTTTGCCTTTTTACTTTTTAATGTATGAGATCTAGTTTAGGATCACATGTTGCCTTTGGTTGCCATACCTTTTTAGCCTTTTAACATCTGGAACTGTTTCTCATCCTTCTTTGTTTTTCATGATGTTGGCATTTTTGAATTCCATATAAATGATGCTGTGTCCTTCTGAGGATAATCACATGTGGAGGTACTGGTGTCCATCTTGCCTCTCATTGGGGATTTTAATTTTGGTTACCCAGTCGAGGTGTTGTGTGGTTTCTGTACTGAATAGTTGTCATTTTTTTGAACTAATAAGCAATCTGTGGGGAATACATTTTGAGACCATGCAAATATTCTGCTCCTCATTAAGCTCAGTACTCCCAACCAGTTTTCACTGTGATGACTACAAAATGGTGATTTTCCCAACTGCACCACTCCCTTTATGTTTATTAATGGCAAAAGAGTTAGCTATATGGTTTAGAGGTGGAAATGACTATTAAGCTATCAATCAAGGATATTAAGGAGATAAATCAGATTCTGATTCGGACTTATTTTCTAAGGGAAATCCAAGTTAATTATTTTTTTTACATTAGCAGTATACTTATGCTGCTGATACATGTGCTTTCTAAAATCGAAAAAAGGTTAATTAAAAATAATATGTGGCTGAGTTAAGTTTGATATATTTTAAATGCCTTTTTATTGAGATATAATTTACATACTATAAAATTCACTCTTAAAGTGTACAAATCAGTAGATTTAATTATGATCACAAAGTGATGTAACCATCATCACTGTCTAATTCCAGAATATTTTTATCACCCCAAAAAGAAACCTCATACCCATTATCAGTCATTCCCCAATACTCTATTCCCAGCCCCTGGAAAACACTACTATTTGTGTCTTTGGATTTACCTTATAAATGGAACAATACAGTGTGGCGTCTTTCACTTAGCATAATGTTTTCAAGGTTTCCTTCATGTTGTAGCATGCATCCATACTTCATTCCTTTTAATCTATTCCATAGATATAAAATTTTATTTACCCATTTGCATTTTCAGTGTTTTTTTGCCTTTTATATATATTTTAAAGGTAAACTACTTTTTGTAAGTTACTGAAAATGAACTGTAGTCCTTAGAGTAGTTTAGTTGTTTTTCATGTCTAGATACATTTCATTATTATATTTACTATTTCTCAATGATGTTGCTCATCCTCTAACTCTTAAAAAAATCGACTGTCAGCTATTATCATATGGCTTTGTTTTCAAAGTGAGCATTTTGCTTTTGGGGGGTTGATTATTTCAATACTTGAGTATATTATCTGAAGGGATCTCCTGAGGTATAAATGTTTGGTTTTACTTAGCATAATGTAAGTATGACACCTCTACAATCAAGCTGCCATAAGGGATTGAAACCAGTGGAACACATTAATGCAATAATTAATTTTATTTTTATTTTACTGAAGTTACAAAAACTTACACTCAGGGAGCCACCATTTCTGGACAGAACATATCATATAACTTTTCTTTTTTTTTTTTTTTTTGGAAATGGTCTTTGTAGTGTTTTTGAAAGCAGAAGTTCTAATGAGACTGAATTGTAGCAACTACCTTAGATATACTTAGGTTTAATTTACTGGTATGTAGCCTTTTTTGGGAGGGTAGTCAGGACCTTCTTTAAGAATTACATAAAAGTTTTGGACTTTCTCCTGTTATAGAAAATGTATACATGCATATATACTAAAAATTTTACATATGGTTTCAGTGGGATTGTAGGAATCATTATAGAAAAATCAGAGAAAGAAGATGGGAAAGGATGTAGTCAGATCCGCTCCTGAAAAAGCCCAGCAGAGTTAAGGATAAAGAAGAAGATAGGAAAGTAATTGAGAAAACATAGCCAGTAGTACTTTGCAAGGGCCATCTGTCTCTTTGCAGTTCCATTCTTTCTCTCTAGCTACATGTTTTGCTCCTGTTTTCATTTCCTCTTTTCCTTCCTCTTTTCTATTCAGGAAAGTCTTTGTTCACAATTTATAGGTCGAATCACCTGGGGTTTACACCTAGGATTTACTTTTAGAATAAGCTGCACCCATCATACAGTCTTCCAGTTAGCAGTAGCCACCAGAAAACACTTTATATGTCTTCTAATTGTAGATGTTTAATTGAAAGATTGGTATTATAGCTTGCTGATAAATGTCTTTAAGGCCACAAAAATGTTGTAATTTTTGCTTATTAGCCTATTTGTTTGTCTCTAAGTGTCCCCCCCACCAAGTGATCATAGCACACAACTTAATGAAAGGAAGGTTGTGGATCCCTAAGTACATTTATGTTTCCCCCTAACCAATTACCTTGTACTTAAAATAGTTCCAGACTTTTGACGTTGTCAGGCACCATTGCATTAAAACCCTGGCCCTCTAAAAGGGATTCTGGGAAAGGTTCATTGTTGGGGGAGAATCATTGTAATAGGAAGTATATTTTCAAAGAAAGGAATCTTATACTGTCTCTGCCTTATAGACTCAAAGAAAAGATGTTGTCACTCAAAAATGACAAAATTACAATTGCTTTGCTCCAAGTCTTTTTCTAGGAGCTTATGTAGGAAGGATAAAGATGCATTTGTCTTAAAATTATGTTATAGGATCTACAGAAATTCACAATTATTGTTTAGTTTTTCCTTTTGAATTATTATTTCTTTTTTATAGTAATATTCATGGTTGAGTCTTCATAATTTTATATTATGCATCTTTTAACTTAAAATCTGCAGATTAAAAAAAATCTCTTTTTAGCTTCTAACCAGCAGTTTCAAATCAAAATTCAGAGCAGGTAGAGAAATGCTTTTAAAATGCATATTTGATGTAGTAAGTGCTATGCAATGCTTCTGAAAGCGCCAGGGTCACAGCTGCATACATGAAAATGCATGGTGACTGCAGGCATTGTTTCCTCACACAGAAAAGGCAATCTGTGTCTGTCGCTGAATTTATGATGTAAATCAAATCGTAGCTTTCCTATATTCAGAGATGTAACAAGAAGGTTGAGGTGACCTAAAGGTTACAAATAACTTTTGCTTTTTGATTTGCCTACCACAGAGTGTTTTTTTTAACCCCCTCATTTCTATTAGGATAGATGTATTTATACTTGGAAAGGTGAATCCAGTTACATATTTTATCATTGCCTCTGCTAGTCTGGGGGAACTATGCATTTATCGTTCATTCCTTCCTCACTCCGTTCTGTTAGGATACATGTACTGTACTGCTCTGTGCTGTTGATGATATTAATAAAGAGTGGGAATATTGAAGTATTAGGTACCAACTCTGTGTGCGTCCTCTGTGCTTTTTTTCTCTGAACAGCGTTGACTTTGGGACAATGTGCTAGAGGGACTGTGATAAATTGGCTTCCCATGATCCAGTTTATTTTGTCATTTGCAACAACATGAATCAACCAGTTTAAGAGTTTAAGAAGGTGATTTGGGGAAAGTATGTGTGTGATAATTACATTTATTGTAGATAGGCATTTGGCACTGAAAGGGAAACAAAAAGATGAAAAAGACACATACCCAGCTTTCATACTGCTTATGCTGTAATTTAAGAAACAAACCTATCCTGATGATAATCATAATTGTACCCACTTCTGTAGTTCTTCTATTTGCTAGGTATTAAATGCTTTACTTAAAATAGCAATTAAAATACTTGTAAATCACGAAATGGGAAGTGCCAAAGAATGTACAACAAATTGGATCATCTATTGTAGAACAATAACAACAACAACAACAACAACCCCCCCCCAAAAAAAATGCACACAGTAAGAGAGACATTATAGGCACTAGAGACCAATGAAGGGTGACCTGGTTGCCTGGTTTGTATTGATCTTGATCTTTAGAAATAATGTCATTCTCTTTTAAGGAGAAAGCAGAATCTATTGGCTATCTCAGGAGTTAGAAAATTCTGATTTAAAAATTTCTGTGGACATAGCACTTTACTTCCTTCTGAAATAAAAAAATAGGGTGATTTATCTCTGAGCTAAAAATAGAAGTCCTTTTTTTTGAGGACTTAGGTTTTATTAGACATTGGACTTAGAGCCATTTAAGCCTGGGATAGAATGATTAGTAGCTGAGATCTGCCATCTTTAATACTTTTTGCCTTTGCAGAGTTTGTTTGCATCTGTAGTCCTGAGCAGTACTAAGGTTAGGGTTTTAATGGGTGGCTTGGGTTATACAGTATTCGCTCTGGAAGGTATTTAGTCTGATCGCCTTATTTTATTATTGGTGAAGAAACTTTGGCCAAGAGAGGTTGATTCTCTTGCGTGAGATCACGTGATTTGTGGCAGAGCCAGGATGTAAATTTGGAACTTTTGATTCTTTTAATTCAGTTCTTTTCCCTCACAATTTTATCTCACCTCTCCACTTCTATTTTCTGAGATATGGACATGGCTACATAATAGTAAGTGATTCCAATAATGTTCTGTAGTCACTGCATATATTAATATAAATAATAATAATGATGATAATGTGTCATGTTTGTGTTTATTTTTTCAAAACTTGTATAGCTTATTGTCTGCTACTGTTAGTTTTATTTACAAGTGATCGGGCTGATTCATCAGCCCATCTATCCTTTTGAATAAAGCGTTGTTAGGCAACATAACTTGAATAGCCGGTTTGGGGATAATTAGAAATTTGAGGCATGACTCAGGTTGTGTTTTGGCATTTTTCATACCACATTCTCCCCGTTTTTGATCAGTAATGCTTCCAATTTAAAGTTGTTAACTTGACTCAGTTAAACTGTGGATCCTTTCATTTACCTTGACCTTTCTCAGTTGGATATATCTGAAAAAATGGAAAGGCTAACAAGCAGTGGGTGAGAGGAAGAAAGTAAAGAAAAATCTTGAGTAATCCATAAATGTAATAATCAACTCTTGAATACAGCAAGACTGAGCTATACTTAGCTTTATTGAATTTTAAATGCTCTAATTATAATATTTTAAGTAGGAAAATAACTTCATTTTCTGTCATATCCAAAGTAGCATGAATATTCTTTAATGCCCTTTATTCTATGTTTTGTAAAGGAATGATTTTACATTTGTTTTCCATTTTAAGGCTTTTAGTTTCTACTGTGTTCTGTTACTCTTGTGCATCCAGTTTGATAACTATATTTCCTTAAGAAAATCACAACTTTGATCATGATTGATTAACTACTTTTCGTTCAGTGTAAGGAAAGGTGAAAGTAGAAAAGTAGAAGCATAGTCTTTTTTTTTTTTTTTTTAACAGTTTGGGATTGGTGCAATGCTTTCTTCAGTGATGGGCCTTCCATGGTACTTGTCATTTACTCAATGCAGTGATTCTTGACCAGGAACAATTTTGTCCTCCAGGGGATATTTGGCAATGTCTGGAGACAATTTTGATTGTTATAACTAGGAGAAATCCCACTTGTATCTTGTGGGTGGAGGCCAGGGATGCTGCCAAATGTTCCATCGTGCATAGGACAACCCACACAATAAAGAGTTATGTGGCCCAAAATGTCAGTAGTGCTAAGACTGAGAAACTCTCATGCATGGGCAGTTGTGCAATGAAGTTTATTGAGTTAAAAAATACATCCGTTCTATTACATGAGCCTAAGGCTTTATGGATTATTTTATATATGTATTACATACCAATTTGATGACTCAAGGGAGAATTTAGCTCTTTGCTTCATTATGATTAAGGTATTAAAATTGTGGCAATTATAATTGATTATAGGTTAGTATACTTAGTTGAAATAGTATGTTAGTAATCAAATGCTGATCAACAGGAGGATTCAGTGTTCTCCTCTTATACTTACCTTTTCCCTCAAGCTTTTCAGCTTCTTGGAATCAATATTGTGTATCATTACCTGCAATATTGCCACTGAGATCTGACATAATCAGTTTTTTGAAAAACTTAATTATCTAGATGTCTAAATCAGTAGTTAATCTTTATGATCCCTATCCTACTATATTTTACTTAATCTCATTTTTTGAATTTAGGTCTGAGATACTAAATAAAATCTGCTGAATCCAATAGCTAGCAAAACAGGCCTTCAGCATCATGCAACAAAGCTGGGGTGGCTCCCTCGGTATGCATAAATGTAAATTATAATAGAAATGTTTGCCATGTATACATCACTTTTAATCCCATTTTATACTGTTTTTTATTTCTGTTGACCTTATTCAATTTGGACAAAACTGTGTATTTTAAAAAGGAGATAGATCCTTAGTAGTTTTTTTGGTGGGGTGTGAAGGATAGAAGGGAGATGACTTATAAAGGAAGAATATTAAAAAGCACTTCAGTGCCTTGTGGTAACTTGTTGAGTTTTCTTCTTAAATATTTGTAAGTGCCACCATTATCTGGAAGATTAATGGATGATTATATCTGATACTCTTTATAGCAATATGGTTCTTATCAGAAGAACCCAAAGCTGCTGAAATAATTGTAGGTACTGTTTCTGCTATTTCTTCCTTTTTATGTGGTGTTTTTTTGTTTGTTTGTTCATTTGTTTTTGGTGGAGACTGGGTCCTGCTATGTTGCTCAGGCTGATGTCAAATCCCTGGCCTCCAGCAATTCTCCAGCCTTGGCCTCCCAAAGTGCTGGGATTACAGGTGTGAATCACTGCTACTTGCCTGTTTTGTGGTTTTAATTGAACATGACCTGCTGAACTTTCAATCTAAGAATTTCATCTGATGTGACATACCTGAGAGGCTTTTAGGATTTGTAATATTTTTCTTAGTATTTGCGGCAACCAGAGTGGAAGCAAATTCTAGGTAGATTTAACTGCCAAAGGGTTTGGAATTGGGAAACATGAATGATTTTGATATGATTTCTGAGTTTTGGCATTAAAAGTTGCTTGGAGTGATCCCTTAGCAATGATAGCATTCCCATCAGTCAGAAATAGCCTGTGCTTTAGCAAACAGGAGGCTGCCAGCATGTGAAGTTAGTTAGTACATGATAGGTTAGGTGAGGTTAAGAAGAAATAAAGAGATAGTGTGATACCCAGAAACTGTGTGGTAGTGTCAGAGAGGTGTTTCATGTGTGTTTCAACGTGATAGATCTACTGTACTCTTCTGTTTTTAAAAGAGAAAAAAAAAATAGTACATTTGCCACCCCCAACACCCCTGCAGTAGTTTTTACTTGTAGCAGTTCTGAATCCTGGCAACATACTAAAATTACCCGTAGAGTTTTAAAAAATTGCTAAGGGACAAACTTCATTCCTAGCAAGTCTAAGATAACAGACCTGGGCATTAGTATTAGGATTTCCACAGCTAATCTAACTTGCAACCAAGATTAAGAAACACTGCTTTATAGCAGTGCATCAGAATTTCCTGCAGGGCTATTTATTAGGTCCGGGCTAGGGCTTGAGAATTTGCTTTTCTAACAAGTTCCCAGTTGATCTTACTAGTAAGGCATCATATTTTGAGAATCATCCTGAAGGCAGTCTTAAAAAATCATTTGAGTGTAACTGATGGTCTGATAGTCACTGTTTTTTGAAAAATCGTTGCTGGAGATATGTAGTTGGGTTAAAATTAAAATTAAAGAATAGCATTATGTATGTGGTTCCTTTTATGCGAAAAAGATTGATCTTTTTGTATTGTTTGCATGTTTTTACAATGAGCATTTTAATTTTTTTTTTTTTTTTTTTTGAGATGGAGTTTCGCTCTTGTTGCCCAGGCTGGAGTGCAATGGTGTGATATCAGCTCACCACAGCCTCCGCCTCTGAGGTTCAAGTGATTCTCCTTCCTCAGCCTCCTGAGTAGCTGGGATTACAGGCATGTGCCACGATGCCCGGCTCATTTTATGTTTTTAGTAGAGACAGGGTTTCTCCATGTTGGTCAGGCTGGTTTCAAACTCCCAACCTCAGGTGATCCACCCGTCTCGGCCTCCCAAAGTGCTGGGGTTACAGGCGTAAGCCACTGCGTCCTACCTTACATTTTATTTAAATATTTTCTTGGCGGAAAAAGCCACATAAATAATAACTAAAAATTTTATAGTACTTAATAGTTTAAAAAGCTGACCAATTTGCAATTATTGGTAGAGTAGCCTTTTTGAACTATTTAAAATAACTCATGGTTGTGCTTTTTTTTTTTTTTGAGTTAAACCCCATTCTTTGAGAATCTAAATTTCAGATTTTATGTTTTATATAGTCTCTTTAGGTATCTTAATGGAAGTAGCTCAAATAAAAGGATTCGTCTGCATTCAACAGAAATTTTATGCATCCTCAGTTTGGTTAGTTTGTTGTTAAGATGGAAGGAATATTTCCTTTTTTCTATTCTTAAATATGCTGGGAAACACAGAACTATACAATGGGAATAATGAAGTGGAAACACAGAGGGAGAGACAGGGTTGGGGTAAGGTTGGAGGAAATGGAAATTTCCAGGCTTGGAAAGAGAGCAGCAGTAGCAGGAGGAGGAGGTGGCCTGTGACCTCTAGGAATGAAGGATCAAGGGGATGGATATGAGAGAGCTCCTGGATTCAGGAGTTTGGCCAGAGTTACAGAGCTGTTAAATGGATGAGCCCATTCCCAAATCTGGATCTCTGAGGCTCCTGGGTCCATTTTGTTTTCTGCAAAAATGTTAGGTAAAGGCAGGGAGGAGAGTCAGTTCTGATGAACCAACTCTGCAACAAATGGAGCAAGTGATCATTTTGTGACAATTATGAATCCTGAAAAAAGTCTCTAGATGATATTGGCTTCTTTGCCGCTATATTTGGATATTGAAAATGTGTAGTCTTGAACGACAGCTTCCCATGTGACTTTTTGTGTTTTTCAGAAATCATCCTCATCCTTTGATCACTGTGCTTGAACACAGACCTGATTGCTGGCCAGTATTTTTGCAGCAGCTGACAGCGTTTTTCCAGCAGTGCCCTGAAAGGTAATATAAAATTAAAATGTAAAATAAAGTGAGGGAGACAGAATGGTATATGCCAATTTTAGAGCTAGAGTTTGTTTTGTTTTGTTTTGTTTTGTTTCTTTTTAGCTGCTTTGATCTATAATGTTTTCTCTTGAAGAAACATCCTAGAGCAGGTTGTAGTTTTCTATTTTCTTTTAAAGAGTAAAAGAAAAAAAATACCAGATTTATTGGTTGTTGAAATGTTGAATATGAGAAAAGCTGTTATTAAAGAAGTTAAATATTGGTAAGTGGTTAGGGAAGTTGGCTAGAAAAATTCAGTAAGCTACATATCTTCTGTGTACACTATACATATAGAAGATAGGTTCTTCCCCCTGGAAATTGGCTAATAAGTTAGTCTCTCCATTAGAAAACTGCCAATTGGGATAAAGTATTACTGCCAAGTGGGATCAAATAGCCACCATATGTGCAGTTAGTGTACTTTCACCAAGGCCTCTTGATGGTCCTCAAAGCTACTCCCTTTTCTTCTATCCTTACTATCATGACACTGGTTCAGGGCCTCATTATCTCTTGCTGTGGCTCTTGCCACCTGTTCCTAACTGGTGTCTCTGCCTCCAGTCATGTCCTGCTCAAATCCATTCTCTAAACATTCCTCAGAAGGATATATCAAGAGAGTGAATCTTACAGTATCACTCCCGTGCTTAAGTCTCTGTGGCCGTGGTTTTCAAACTGCAGTTGCAGTGCATGGGCTAAGCATGGAGCATGTTCCCGCCCCTTCAGCTCTGTTTTCATAGCACTTACTTGTTGATATCTTATGGAAGCTTTCTATGGGAAAACAAAAAGGTTTGGTTTCTGAAACAGTTTGAAATTCCCTGGACTACAGGATAAAATCTAATATGTCATAGTAGGCTTAGTAAATGATGTAATTCCAATCTGTCTCACTAGCTTTATCTTTTCTTATCTTCATCTCAGTTTATGCTTTAGCAGTACACTGACTTGCCTTGTGTTCCACACAGGAAGCAGTGCTGTTTCCTTCTCTCCATGTTTTTACTTACTGGTACCTACTGTACTCTCTTGAAACTTACCCCACTCTCTTCCTGATAAATTTCTTTATTTAAAATCTCTGTTTAGGCATTTTTTTGCCCTAGGCTCTTTTCTTACTAGAAGCTGTATTAGGCATGTCTCTTGCATGGTTGCATAATACCTTGCAGTTGTGACATTTTCATAATTACTCTCCTCTATAAACTGTGAGGGCAGGGACTGTGTTTCATATTCTTTGTATTAATGATGCTTGGCACATTTCTAGGTGCTTTATAAATGTTGAATTTCTTTAAATGAGGACCTTGGATTAGAAGGGCTCATGAGGACCTTGGATTAGAAGGGCTCAGGTAGTGGTTTGTAGAGTGCCTTAAAATATATAGTATCACTGCATACTTAATATCATCACATAAGGTTGTGATAAAGATACCATTATTCTGGGTAATGCCTGAGTTATAGTCACCATGCCAGATACATTCATATTTTCTTGCTTTTGAAGGTTTTATAGTATCTTATAAATATAGTTTCTTAGAACACCATTTCTAAGTCCATAACTTCAGTTTTACGTAGAATTTCGAGGCAGGATATACTGCCACTGGAAGTTTTAAGGAGATATAGGAGACTTTGTGTTTTAGTCAGTTGGGGCTGCTATAACAAAATACCATAGACTGGGTGGCTTATAAAAAGCAGAAATTTATTTCTCACAGTTTTGGAGGCTGGGATGTCCAAGATCAAGGTATTGGCAAATTTGGAGTCTGGTGAGGACCTACTTTCTGGTCCTCAGAGGGCCATTTTGTCTCTCTATCCTCATATGGTGGAAGAGGCAAGAGACTTTTCTGAGACCTTTTCTGTAGGGTCACCAATCTCATTCATGAGGGCTCCATTCTCATAATCGCATAATCTCCCAAAGGTCTCACTTCCTACTATCTTGGGGGTTGGGATTTCAGAATATGAATTTGTGGGGGACACAAATATTCAGTCCATAGCACCTTGTACTTGGCTGCTAGTGAAGAAAATTTATGTTAACAGTTGAATGAATAGCTCAAAATGAACATCATTATCATTCTGTCTTCCCTCATGTAGGACTGCATTTTCAAAGGTAAGACATTAATATTTACTAAATAAGACTTTGTTCAACTCTGTCAGAAACAAACAACAAATCTGAAGAAATTTATAAACACATTTGTGTAATGAAATTTCTCTCTGTTGCTAAATAGATTGAATTGCTTTATAAAAGATGCTGCTGCTGCTGCCACGCTACTTTTGTTATTGAGCTCATTTATAGGTTAATTCTTAAGAATGCATAACTTTTCCAATGCTTTACTTAGTAAATAATAAATGTACTATTTGGTTACTTTTATCTCAAGGGTGTATTATAATTGGGACTTAGAAGTAGTTATTCTAATTTAAGTTGTCTAGATATCATAAGGAAAAAATGTTAATTGACTTTGGTTTATTTACTGTTAAGCTTTTATTGACTCATTTCTTTTACATAAGTTCTCAGGTGTTAGAGTATGCTATCTAGAGCCATTTGAAATTCTAAATTATTTTGTATTTATTTGCAAAGAATAATTTCAATAGCCTCATTTTTATGTTTGTACTATAGAATTATTCCTTGCAGTATGAAATTGATAGTTCTGGCTGCAGACTTAGTTTCCTGAGATATAATTTTAGGGCCAGTTAACTCAGTCTGTTGTTGTTTAGAAGGTAATAGAGCTACTCAGGGTGCTGAGGCTTGAGAATCACTTGAGCCCAGGAGGCGGAGGTTGCAGTGAGCGGAGATTGTACCATTGCACTTCAGCCTGGGTGACAGGTTGTTAATTTAATAAGAATATGAGTAATGATTCACAACTTCGGGAAGAAAGCAAAACAGTAGCTAGCTATTTATGTTCATTTTTAATATTATATATATGTCCTAAAATGACAGTATATGTTCATGCTAGATTTTTTTGGGGGGCATTATAATTATTATTTTTAAGATATGGGAGTCTGCTATGTTGCCCAGGCTGGACATGAACTCCCGGGCTCAAGTGATTCTCCTGTCTCAGCCTTCTGAGTAGCTGGGACTATAGGCATGCAACTCTGCACACAGTATTTAGGTATATTTTATAATTAAGTTCTGCCTTTATTTATTGAAGGCCTATGACTTTAACCTTTCAGGAACTGAGAATTTGAGAATGGTACAAATTGATAATATCATAGATTTTAGGCTGGGTTACTTTAAGATTGTCTAGTCTAACATAATTTTTCAGATGAGAGAACTGAGGAGAGTGACCTTAAATGACTTACAGAAGGTTTCTTGGCTAACTAGTGGTGGAGTTGGGCCTAAAGCCTCCACTTTTTCTTCTTTTTTTGAGACAGAGTCTCACTCTGTTGCCCAGCGCAATCTTGGCTCACTGCAACCTCCTCCCAGGCTCATGCCATTCTCCTGCCTCAGCCTCCCAAGTAGCTGGGACTACAGGTGCCTGCCACCACGCCTGGCTAATTTTTTTGTATTTTTAGTAGAGACGAGGTTTCACTGTGTTAGCCAGGATGGTCTTGATCTCCTGACCTCATGATCCGCCCGCCTCAGACTCCCAAAGTGCTGGGATTACAGGTGTGAGCCACCGTGCCTGGTCCAAGCCTCCGTTTTTTACTCTCTCTCTTGGTCTGTTTTTTTTTGTTTGTTTGTTTTTTTTTTTTTTTGCGACTTCTCCCTTAGTGGTGAACATAAATATAAAAGACTTGTGTGTAGGTACATACATAATTGGTTACGTTTTAAAACATTTTAAATCACTGTGCGATTTCAGATTATCTGTTTTTTTAAATATTCTTTTTTTCCTAAGCCCTGGTAATTTCTTACTCCACTGAAGTGATGATTAATCATCAGATACCACAAGGGAAATGCAGAATCTAAAATCAGAACAGATTAAGCCAAGGAGATTTTTAAATAGTATATTGTCCTTAAGGAAGTTCAACGTTTGCCCCTGATGTCAAATCATAATGGCATCTTGGAAATGTATTTCTTTATATGAACCTTACATTTCACCTTCAGCATCTCAAAGTAGAAGAAAACGGATAAGCTATCCATGGATGCTGTTGACACTTCGATAGTATTTATTATTTGGGGAATACATTATTAAAGAGAGATAGAGAAGGAAGTTTCTTAAATCTCTTTTCTGGAAACTTTCGCTTTGTATTTTATACATACATTATCTGATTCCTTCATCTATCTTTTTTTAGTTTCCTAAAGTAGAAGGTGTGATAAAGATATATGTTTCAGTAATAATTATGACCTCAAAAGTCCTTTTGATTTTTATAGATTGTATAAGTATTTGAGCTTATGATAAAAAAATTTCTTCAGATTGTGAGCTCTATGAGAGCAGGAACTTAATCTATTTTTATTTCTTGCTTTGTTTCCATCACATAGATGAGTGAGGTATACTGTAGGTGGTCAGTAAATTTTACCAAGTGAATACATTAATGAGTAAAATTTAATTGGCTTGGTAACTTTTACATTTTTATTAATGTTAATGGCATTTTAAAATCACATTGCTATGAAATGTATGGTATTATAAGATTATGTTGTCAAGCATAATTTATCATAATTAAAAAAAATTCCCTTTTATTTTAGATTCAGGGGTACATGTGCAGATCTGTTTGAAGGGTATATTGTGTAGTGCTGAGGTTTGGCCTTTTATTGATCCTGTCACCCAGTAGTGAACAAAGTACCTAACAGGAAAATTTTCAGCCCTTGTCCCCACTCCTTCCCACCCTCCTTTTGAAGTCCCCAGTGTCTGTTGTTCCCATCTTTATGTCTGTGTGAACCCAAGGTTTAGCTCCCACTCTTAAATGAGAACAGTCAAACATAATTTAAATACCATTTCTTTCATGAAGCAATTGCACTTTATACCACTCTTTTGGCAGTTTTCACTTTCTGTCACCTAGTTCAGGATTATAACTGATTGGCTCTGTCAGACCGTATGCTTCTTGAGGATAGATAATTCTTATTTCATCTTTGTATCTTATCTAATCATTCCTTATATATAATGTGAAAAACATTAGAAAATAAAATCATAACATTTAATTGCATGCTAATTATAAAACTACTTTGTAACTTAGTGTAACTGAATTAATTAAATGAGTGTCTCTTTGAAGGCCTAGTATATACAGTTATTGGTGATAATAGCAGTAAACAGAAATCCGTGGCCTCATTTGGTTTATAGTCTGGCAGGGGATACAGATATTAAGTATGTAATGATAACAGCCTGTAGTCTCAGCTACTTGGGAGACTGAGGCAGGAGGATTGCTTGAGCCCAGGAATTCAAGGCTGGAATGCACTATTATTGTGCCTGTGAATAGCCATTGCACTCTAGCCTAGGCAATGTAGCAAGATCCTGTCTCTTAAAAAAAATGTAATGACAATAAAGGCATTGTATCTTAAAAGCCCATCTGATGTTATCTGATGAAGGTGAAGTGTCAAGGAAGGACCTGAGGAAGTCATTTTAAAGCAGATAACTGAAGGATGATAGAAACTACATAGGAGAAAGAATAGGAAGGGTAGAAGGGGAGAATATTACAGGTAGAGGGAATAGCAAGTGAGAAGAAAGCCCAGATGGCTTGATAAAGACCTGAAGGGAGTTTAGTGTGGTTGAGTGGTGAATGAAGAGGAAGAAATGAAGCTGGAAAGATAAACAGAGGCCAAATGATGGAGGGTGTGTGTGAATTGGGCTAGATACTGTTTAGGCTAATGACGTGACCATATTTTTATTTTTGATGATCATTCTGGTATTTTAGTGAATTTGGATTAGGAGTTTTCAGGATATAATGAAATCTAAATAGGTACAAAAGATTTGTAGAGTGGGAAGTGCTTAAGAAGACCTTGACAAATTACTTCACCTCTCTCTCCTTCAGTTTCTTTATCTGTGTTATGAGGATAATATTATTTTTTATTTCATATGGTTGTGAGCATTAAATGGATTTAAAGACGTAAAATGCAGTAACTTGAACACTGTAAGGGTTAACAAGTAAATGTTAACTGTCATCATAATCATCTTGGGATGTTTGTCTGGGTTTGTTTTATGTAGATAGATCCTCACCTATGGAGTTTTTTCCAAAAATGCATGTTTGTTTCATACTCCTGGAGAGGTGATCCTGCCATCTGTCATTCTAGAAAGGTTGTCAGGTGATTCTTTTTTTGTTTTGTTTTGTTTTTAAGATGGAGTCTCGCTCTGTTGGCAGGCTGGAGTGCAGTGGCGTGATCTCAGTTTCACCATGTTGGCCAGGGTGGTCTCTATCTCCTGACCTCATGATTCGCCCGCCTCGGCCTCCCAAAGTGCTGGGATTTTTACAGGCATGAGCCACCGCGCCCCGCCGATGATTCTTATGTTCACTAAAGACTGATTTTGGAGAT
The DNA here is from genome assembly GCF_003255815.1 of Theropithecus gelada. Lineage (NCBI taxonomy): Eukaryota > Metazoa > Chordata > Mammalia > Primates > Cercopithecidae > Theropithecus > Theropithecus gelada. The sequence goes on along the minus strand of NC_037683.1, from coordinate 60,966,631 downwards.
GTAGTTGCTGTTCTAATGTGCAAATAGAGACTCTCTTCATCCTGAGTATCTAGCTTACAGTCTCCAGGTGTTGAATAATTTTCCTCAGTGTACAAAGAACTGTTTGGCATAGATGTAGGCAGGTCATAGTGGAATAAAAGAATCATAAAAAGAAGTTACACTTGATGATATGGTAGTTTATGTTATTTCATGAACTATACGTTGATATTTGCTACTTTACCTGCATGATAGTGTATTTAGCTCATTCACTGGCTAACATATTTCATGTCTTATAGGTCAGAAGTTTCATGCATTCAAATAATGGCACCATTTCTGTGGTATCTGTATTGTGAACCATCTCAGTTACAAGAATATGCTAAACTCCGACTAGCCCTGCTGAAAGTCTTACTTCAACCCCAGGTTCTTTGTGACAAAGATCAACCATCAATACTGGAACAGCAGATACTTCAACTGTGTTGTGACATGGTTCCATGTTTGCAGGTAAGGTCTTCGTCCTCCACAAATATAGCATCGGCATCGGTAAGTGTTGTTATTGTCACAGACAAAGTAGTTCTAGAAAATAAGTGATTTGGCAAACTCAGACATGATCCTCGCTCTAGAAATGCTTACAATCTTTTGGGGAAGATGAAAAAAACAAAATCTAGATTTAACATGAGTGTATTATGTTTGATGTTAACTAAATTCACAGAAATTATAAATCAACATAGTCCATTTTGGGATTAGCAGGCGTGAAAACTTTCCTTTGTTTAAGAAACGGTTATCAGGTAAAAGATTTTGAGTTGAGTTTCTTCTGTGTAGACATTGGGACAGTAAGAAGGAAAAAAAAGACCTCTGTGCACATTGGAAAAAAAAAAAAAAAAGGGTGTGTCTCAGGGCATAAATAGCTCTGAGGATGCAAAGCCTGACCAGCTGAGTGCCAGCTAGATTCCAGCTTCCACATGTCCCCTTGCAACATATGCAGCAGCTCTCAGGGATCCTGCTCTTGAGAAGCACACATGTAGTAAATGAGTTAGGACAAGTACTGTACATACATTCTTATAATTCAAAGTAGAAAGATGAAAAGTGGTTGACGGAGGTATGGAGAAAACACGGACACAGTTCAGGGGAAAGAGAAATTTGAGTCATTGTCTCTATAACTGCAAATGAAAAAAAAAAATCCATTTGCCCAGGTGTTGGGATTTTAGTGTAGTGATTCATTTATCAGTCCATCTCTTCCCATCATCTAGGTTTGCTATTTGCCTGGAATCTGAGCACCATGCTGCTTAGCTGATGGAGGGAATCTGTGAACATATTTCAGAGTGATCACTTGAGGTCACACATGACCTGTTTTAAGTTTGTGTTAGCAAGGAGTGACTAGAGTAAATCTTTCCTTTGCGACTCATAAATAGGCTTTCCTGTAATCAAGGCAGAGAAAATTTAATTAAAATGAATTCTCCTGTGGCTTTTCCAAAGCTTTTGTTTTGTGCGGGCAATAAAGCAATGTTTAGGCAGAACATCTTGAACTAGGGTACATTTTTCACATCATGGCTGCATTACCCTGTGCTGTGCTCCTTGGCAAAGGTTTGTCTTCATCTTATGAACCTGTGTTGACAAGCTTAAATGCTTTTAGAAATGAGCTCTGTGGAATATTTCTGGGAATCTGGCTTTTTAACCTAACAATTATGTGAGAAAAAAGGGAATACATCATTTGGAAGTACTGGAACTAGTGATATTAGCATACTTAATCGGTTTAACAAATCAGTGTTACTAGAATGAAGCATGTGAGGGTTGGAAGTAGTCTTAGAGAGAATATAGTCCATTTCCCACCCAATACAGATGTTTCTTATACTCTCCGGAACATGACTATCTTATGGCTAATTGAATATTGATAGAGGAAGCATATTATTTTGCAAGGCAACCATTTTTTTTTTTTTAGCAAGTACTTATTGACCTTCATTTTTCTAATTACTCATTCGTTTTCATTCTTCTCAGAAAAGCTTTTATAAGCTTTTAAAAAAACCCCATCTGTATCTTCTCTTGTCTTGTTTTTCTCCCTTCTTTCCTTCCCATTTTTCCTTCCTTCCTTTCTTCCTCACTTCCCTCCCTTCCTTATTTTTTTCTTCAGTGTCTTAATCTCTCCATTGCAAATGGTTTCCCGACTTTTCTCTGTTTTGTTTTGCCAGGAATTTTCTAGTTTATTGGTGCTCAAAATGTGCTACTATGAAATGATCTTCTTAGAGCTGACTACAATGCTGTTAATGTGGTCTTACTTATACTGAGCACTAGGATAGAATCACATTTAAATTTTAAAATACAAGTTTTAGAAATAACCATGCAACCTTGTTGACCAATGATGAAAGAATGGTCAGTGAAACTCCTTTTTCTATTTCTTCTCATGCCAGTTGCTCTTTCATTTTATAGATGTAGAATTGTCCTTTTCATTTTAATGGTGATTCCTGTCACCTCACATATTACCTATTGTATTATTAAATAATATATTTCTACATAAAGACAGAATGTTACTTCAAAATTATGCTTGTTTAGAACTTAGATAATGTTAAAGATTAGAGAGCCTTTAATGCTAGCTTGCTGAGGTTGTCTTTTGAACTTTTTTTTTATGGAAAATTAGAAATGTGCACATAAATGCACTCAAGGAAATATATTGTCAAATAAACATTAGGCTTTATTCTGTGGCCTTTTGACTTTCCTACTGTATGTTTGCAAGAGAGCAAAATAATTTATATCAGACTGTTTATTTTTTATAACAATGTTTTCTGCTATTTCTTCTCTTTGATCTTTTAATATCTTTTTTCTCTTGTTTGCTAGCAACTAATTTTTGTCTCTGTGTATAACTAATAGTCATTTGTGTTATTATGGTGATAACCACTGGTAAAAGGTACAGCTGGTCAACCGTAGGCTTTCTTCTTGATGAATTTAACAGACACAGGCTCCTGATGGAAGCAGATGGTCCATTGTTTGTAATCTCTGGGAAATGCCAGTGTGTCTGTGAGCAGGACCATATCCTTAATACCAACTCCAGAATTTTGATCGGAACAGCTGGGTTTGAATTGCATTGGGATTTTCAAGAGCACCCAAGTCCTTCCTATCTAATACATTAGCCTGTTGAGAAGACTACCATTTGAATATGGTCTTTTACTATGTCTGCGAAGTGTGGAAATGATACTCTCAGTTAAGGTTGTCTGAGCAAATATCTTGCAGATAAAGGGCTTAGTACCGTGTTAGAATAACATGCTGACCCTTTACTATCAGGTTATCTATGTTGGAATTGTAGAAATGAGAGTTCATTTGGAGAATTCAAAACCGAACTTAATTTCCCTCAACATGTTGGCATTGTCATGTAACTTGTTTTAAGACATCTGCACTCAGAGAAGCTAGAAAAATAAGGGAAGAGAAATTTGTGTCAGCCAGCAGTAACAAAAACAGTAGCAAATTGGATTTTGGTTAATAACCAAAGGATAAGGTACAGTTGTATAGTTAATCCTTCATTGAGTTCTGTAACTTTTTTTCATCTCCTTTAAGTCTTTATAGGCTTAGAGAAAAAATTATATTGTTGAAAGCTTTTTGTGTACCTTAAAATTATCCTTTGGTTTGTGTATTTTTTAATATCATATAATGACTTTTTTAAACAGATAAAAGATTTGATACAGACAACAGAAGCGATGATGTTTATTGAGGAAGTATATTTAAGCCTTTTGCGTCATCCTGTTTTCTGGAAAATTCAGCTTACCCAGATGACTCTTCAGCTGCTGTGTGTCTGTGAAGTCAGCTTACAGATAACTGGCGAATGTTCATCTTTAATTCACCTTTTAGAGCATTGTGTTGAACTTCTGAAGGAGGTAAGGATAGTAGTATATTATACTGTTCAAGCATTGCTATAAAGAAATACCTGAGACTTGGTAATTTATAAAGAAAAGAGGCTTAATTGGCTTACAGTTTGGCAGGCTGTACAGGATGCATGGTGCTGGCATCTACTTAGCTTCTGGGGAGGCCTCAGGAAACTTACAATCATGGCGGAAGGTGAAGCAGGAGCCAGCACTTCACATGGCTGGTGCAGGAGTGAGAGAGAGGAGTGGGGAGATGCTACACGCCTTTAAACAACCAGATCTCAATCACTATCACAAGAACAGCACCAGGAGGATTGTGCTAAACCATTAATGAGGAACACCTTTGTGATCCAGTCACCTGCACCAGACCCCACTTCCAACATTGGGGATTACAGTTCAACATGAGATTTGGGCAGGGCCAGAGATCCAAACCATATCAGATAGACATTTTATTGTGTCATTTATCACTCAAGTGAGTCTTTCAATAACTGGGTGGATGTGCTCATTTAGTTTGCGTATCAGAGGCATTTTGATCTAATACCATTAGAGCATATTGCTATTGCACTACTACTAATATCATTTGTTAGAAAATGAAATCATTAAAATAGTCTTCAGATCATCATTTAAAGATCACCACTGTGACTTTTTTTTTCATTTATTCATGCAGAACACAAGTATTGAACATTTACTATATGCCAGGCTTTATAGAATACATAGATGAAAAGGTAAATTCTATGACCTCAAGAGACTTACAGAGATGCAATAACTAAATTATAGTACAATAAGAGAAAAGATTTTATGGGAGTATATTTAAAGTGTAATGGGAGAACAAGTTTCAGGAGGTAGGGCATGAGTTGAGATTTGAAGACTGAATGGAATGTGCCTGGTACAAGGGCCTGGGAAGGGCATTCCAGCTGTTGAACAGCATGTGCCCAAATAAAGAAACATGAAAGAGTAGTCAGGCTTGGCTTATTAAAAAAAAAAACAAACAAGAGGATGTTTGATATTGCTGAAGGATTAAGATGTGGCAAATAGGGCTGGGCCTGTCTTCTATGCCACGCAAATGAGTTTACATTTTATCCTGTATGCTGTTTGAGACCTTTCAGCAGATCTCATTTTTTAATGTGTGGAAGATCTTTCTTGTAGGTGGGTGGAGAAGAGTTTGAGGCCACACACCACTAATAGGGTAGGAAGTGAGGAGGAAGTCTTAGGCAGTTAGGGCTGCCACAGACTGGGTGGCTTAACCAATAAAAATGTATTTATTGGTTGGGTGCAGTGGCTCATACCTGTAATCCCAGCACTTTGGGAGGCTGAGGTGGCAGATTATTTGAGGTCAGGAGTTCGAGAGCAGCCTGACCAACATGGTGAAACTTCGCCTCTACTAAAAATATGAAAAATTAGCTGGGTGTGGTGGTACACATCTGTAATCTACTCGCGATGCTGAGGCAGGAGAGTTGCTTGAACCCGGAGGCAGAGGTTGCATTGAGCTGAGATCGCGCCACTGCACTCCAGCCTGCGTGACACAGCAGGACTTTGTCTCAAAATACATAAATAAATGAATGAAATTATTTCTCAGAGTTCTGAAGGCTGGAGAGTCCAAGCACGGGGTGCTGGCTGATTCTGTTCTTGATGAGGACTCTTCCTGGCTTGCAGCTGGCTTTCCTCGCATGGTAGGGAGAGTATGAGCTCTCTGGTGTCTTTTCTTATGAGGACACTATCCAGATTGGATTAGGGCCCCACCCTGATGACCTCACTTAACTTTAATTACTTCCTCACTCCAAATACAGTCACATGAGTGTTAGGGCTTCAACAAATACATTTTGGGAGGACACAGTTCAGTCCATAGTGAGGGCCTAATGAGGGAAATGGAAGTGGGAAAAGGGAGACACAGAAGATAGAATCAGTAGGGCTTTATGATTGATTAGATGGTTAAGGAGAAGGGTCCTTGATAGAATCTCAGCTTTCTATTTTGGGCTACTGGATGATGCCATTTACTTTGAGAAATGGTAGCTGATGTTGGAAGGAAGATGATTAATTTTATTTCAGATATACTTGACTCGAGGTATGTATGGATCATAGATAGTTGGATATATGGTTTTAAAATTCAGGCTAGAAGTCTAGGCTAAAGGTGTACATTTATAGACATTAACTTTGGGGTGGGGATTTTAAACATGGGATTGGATGACAGGGCTTGTGGTGGAACTCTGGGGTGGTTGTTATTTGGAATTTACTGATAAAGAGGAGTCTGAGAAAATATGTCTAGAAGGATCATATGTAACCAGCAGAGACAGATGACAAGAAAATCAAGGGAAGGAATATCTCAATAAGTGGGAATGGTCAACAGTGTCATGTGTCATAGAGCAATGATGTAAAAGTAAGGGATGGAAAGTATTCTCAGGATGTAGCACATAAAAGCTTATTTTGAACATTAGAGGGAGCAGTTTCAGCAGAGTGGTGGTGGTGGTGGTGGTGGTGGTGGTGGTGAAATTGGAATTAAGGGAGTGTGAATGGCAGGTGAGGAATTGAGAGAGTAAATGTAGATTTTGATGGAAGATGGGAACCCAGGAAGACTCAAGTATTATAAGTCATTTGTCAATTTGCCAATCTTATGATTAGAATGATTTTACATATACTGGGACTCTAAATAACATATTTTTCTACTGTATACTTATATATGTATCTTATGTATAGTAGATATATATAATATATATCAGGTATAATTATATCTTACAGATATAATTATGTTATATGTCATATAGATAGTATATAAATACATATAGATAGATGTTTTATAGTTAAATATTATACAGAAAGATATTTTATAGATCAGTGTTATGTAGATAAATTGCCAGTTCTGTTAACTGTAAACATAATATCCATGGGTAAACCCCATATTTTTTCCTGTACTTTTAGTAGATTCATATGAGTAGCAATTATAATTTCATAGAGTTTAGTCCTTTTTAGTATAATTCTCTGACCTTTTTTTTGTATATTTCCCCCCCACCCTTAGCATATATTTGTTAAGCAGATGCCTATGGCAAACACTTTGCTATGGCAATTAGTTGAAAGCAGACAAGGTTCATGAAGCTCATGTTTTAGTCAAATGGTTCAAACTAGTGTGCATAAAAATCACTAGGCAGAGTCTGTTAAAAATGCACATGCCTGGGTCTTATCCCTAATGATATTGAATTAGCGGGTCTAAGTGCAGCCCAAATATCTCTATTTTAAAGTAGCACCCACAGGGGATTTTATCATTTATTTTGCACATAGGGCAGATAGCACATAGATCAAAACATAGAACTTTGAAACCATCACGCAGATCAAGAAATAGAAGTTTCTAGCCACCACAGAAGTTCTCCACAAGCCCAGTCCTAATCATAACCTCCTGTTTCCCCTGACTATTCTGACTTCTGTAGTAACCACTTCCTTACATTTCTTTATACTTTTATCATCTCAGTGTGTATCTCTAATCATCATAATATGTTTTGGGCTATGTGTGTGTGTGAGATCTTTTAAGTTTCTTTCCAATTAAAGTTCATCCCCTTTCGTTTCCTCCCCCACTTTTCTTCCCTGCAGTTTGTGTACTGAATAACCTGGCTTGTGTGAGCTGGAGAGTTTCCTATCTTCTGGATTTTGCTGATTGCATCCATATGTTGCACTTTAATACAGTGGTCCCCAATGCCTGCGTCACAGACTGGTATCGGTTCCTTGCTTGTTAGGAACTGGGCCACACACAGGAGGTGAGCAGCCCAGTGAGCCAGCATTACTGCCTGAACTCCGTCTCCTATCAGATCAGCCGATGCATTAGATTCTCACAGGAGCATGAACCCTATTGTGAACTGTGCATGTGAGGGATCTAGGTTGTGTGCTCCTTATAAGAATCTAAATAATGCCTGATGATCTGAAGTGGGACAGTTTCATCCCGAAACCATTCACTGCCCCAGATGTGTGGAAAAATTGTCTTCCATGAAGCCAGCCCCTGATGCCAAAAAAGCCGGGGACCGCTGCTTTAAAGTGTTTCGCTGTTCAAAGGTAGTTAGCTCTAAAGGCTTGTTTGGATTCAGGATATTTTGTTTTTTGTTTCCAAGACTACAGGGGGTGGTGTGTTCTGTCATCAAGAAGCACAATGTGTGTTGCTTTTCTTTTTATGATGTTAGTAGTCGTTGATACTCAATGCCTAGTTCTGTTAATTAGGAGTTGCAGAGTGGTAATGTTCTAATCCTATCATTCCTTCTTCATTTATTAGCTGGAATACTTCCATAAAAAGAACCCTCCCCCAACAGCCTAGTAGTTGGTTATCCAGTAGTAAAGGAAAGTTAGGATAAATGCTTTACTCTTTTGCGTTTTTCTTTACTAACTTTAAAAAGTATTATGAATTCATGAATTTAAACATATTTGATGCACTTCAGTCTATCATAGATATTATCCTTATTGAATTTTAAATTGTCTTATTTTGGCCACTGGGAATCTATTAATATAAAGCTGGCTCTTGAGTCTAATTTTTAAAATGTTTTTGGTTATAATGTAGAGTCACAGGATACTAATGTCATTTAGAAGAATGAAAAGATTTTTGATGAGGGAAAGTCCTATTTATGTCTCTCATTTGCCCAATATTTTTAAGTTTTAGAAGGAAATAACAACTAGTAGAACTGTTGAAATATTTGTGTTACGAAGTTTTCTGTCCCCCATCCCCATCTTAGTGTTCCTGAGGTTAAAAAAGTGAGCCTAGGAAAATTAATTTGCAAACATATACTATAGGTCTATATGTACTATAATTTGAAATAAAATGAAGTAGAATGAAGCAGTCTTATGTATTTTGACACCATACCCACATTTCTGTATCACTGGGTTTATCAACTGGATGTTTTGTTCAAATATTATATTAACTTTTTCCCCACTCTGTTCTCTTTCTACTCTTATATTAGAGTTGTATCATTGTATATTGAAAATGGATTTATTTCTTAGGCTGCATTAGTTTTTGTGGATTTGGTCTTAGTTGAGCCATTTTTAGCTTGATTAGAATAATCATAATTTAAGGTCCTTTACATTTCAAGCAAAATAAATGCACCCTAACCAGCAAAATTAGGCAAAAATGATGCACATTGGGAGGAGATTGAGTAGCTCTCAAAGTGAAGAATGAGTGAAACATTTCAGCATTGGGAAGGGTCGGAAACTTGTGGTTTCTAAGACACTACTAGCTGATGACTCAGTTCCAACCAACTTTCTTCGCTGTGTGTCTAAGTTTTCAGATTTTGTAGGAAAAATGATCTGTTTGGCCCATCTTAGCTTGATGAAGCTCTGGCCAGGGGAACAGAGTACGTAGCAAAGTTATGGCACTGGAGGATTGTGTGAGTTGGGCCACCATCTTTGTTTTGTCTGCTACCTTCTCATGCCTTGTTTTCTCTTTAAAAATACTTTTCCATGACTTTACTGTAAAATCCCTGAGAAAAGGGACTATTTTGTCCACAGTGGCATTTGTAGACCCAGCTTATGTACTTACTGCCTGGTACATAGGTGGTGTTTAGTGCTATTTTCATTTGACTTGAGGACAAAAAATGTGGACTCCAGGTTGTTTTCTGTTACTGGGACTCCTCCAACATCTGTGACTGAGTATAAAGGCATTTACTCATTTTTTTTTTCTGTATTTTATTTCATTTTTTAAAAAATTCTTCTTTTATTTTATGTATTTTATTTCCTTCTTTTATTGTATTTTTATTTATTTATTTTATTTTCAGGCTGTGAGTTGGCCTGAGTTTCCCTAAAGGCAAAAGTAGAGACTGGGTTCCCACAAAAGCAAAGGCTTATATGACTGGAATTAATCTGCCAATGTGATCCCAGCAAGCAGCTAGAGAGGGACAAGAGGAGTGAAGTATGGAAGGTGGGAGAGGCAATACAGGCATCATCAAGTAGGCTACTGCTACGAGCAACTAGTTGCTTGATCCCACAGAATCTTCTGAGAAGCCTTATGAAAGAAGGATCTAGAATTAATGGGAAAGCATTTATCTATTGGGTACTATTGCCGATTTGTCAGCTTTGGCCTATGGGGCTTTAACTTCTTTGTACTTCTAGAGTGCGCTGTTCTGGGGCAGGAAGCAAGAGGTGTATGGTGGGGACTTAGGGGACAACCATTAGGTTGCACCTGTGCAGAACCAGTTACCACAGCAGTAGCTGTAGCATTTGAAGTGTGCAAATGGGATGTCCAACACTGGGTTTTATTAAAAGATCTTATTAAATGGTACCATCCTTTGGTGTCCATTAAAAATCAATCAGTCAAAAAACTTGTAACCACTAAACTTGTAAGTAGTTTAAGATTTATGTGATCTAATCCTCAACCAATTACTTTTCCTTAGTTTTGATCTTGAATCTCCACTCTTCTCCTTTCACCCTCTATTCTGAACAGGCCAGTCTCACCCTTCCTGGAGAAGGCCATTTTCATTTTTGCCTTCATACTTTTAAGTTCCATCCACTTAATAAAAATACTTCTATTCCATTTCAGAACTCTAAAAAGCTACTTTATGGCCCTTGCAGTAATAGCTTGTGTGAAAAAGGCTTTCCAATAATAGTGTTACTATATAGCAGTGCTTTTCTTTGTTGTTGGTTCTCTTGGAATCTAGTGAATCTGAAGTTTAAATGGTCTTGTTGGTTTTCCTTTTGTTTTTTATGGACATGCAGAAATTGAAATGAAATTGGGGAAGATATAGCAAAGAATGGTGTGATAGTATATACTGTAAGTGTGTTGGTTTTGAAATGCATGTATTATCCTCAAATAGATAAGAGTGCTTCATTGTTCTCAACTCTATTTCGAAACAGTGAACACATATATTCCCAAAATACATAGATTGGAATATATCCCATTTTTAAAAATTCACAAATTTTTTTCTTTTGCTGTTTTGTTTTTCAAAAGTCCATAAACAAGCACATGAGAGGATTTTGTAGGTGAATTTCACTCTTCGAATGATAAAACTGAGATTTTAGAGGGTATTTGTTAATTGATAGTATCTTCAAGATTATAACTTCTGAGTGTGCCAGACTGTATTGTTTTCACTCAGGCAGGTGGTCCTCTAACATGTGGCTCTAACTCACAGATTTCCTTATTTTCCTGTTGTTTTTGTCGTTGTTGTTGTTGTTGTTGTTGTTTGCGTGTGTGTGTGGTTTTTTTTTTTTTTTTTGCCTGTCTTTATTATTCATAGGTACTTCTGCTCTGCAGGCACTTCTGTAAACTTCAGAATAGTCATTTTAGCTGAACCTTTCTTCTTTAGTACCATAATACATTAAGATTTACTTTATTTAGAAACCTCAAATAACATGTCATTTGTGTTTTATTAATGTTTATTAAAGCCTAATATACGTGTCTTTTTTGTTTTGTTTTGTTTATATACTTGGTTATTTCTATGGTCATTGCTCTGCTACATTTAATGCTTAATGAATTACGGTAATTTGAAAATAATCTCTACCTCCCTGGCACTAATATTTCTTTTATTATAACATGATTTACTAAATTTGTTTAGTGTAATTCCTTATGCAAGTTATATAGATGGATCATGTCTGTATTAGGTAAGTAGGATATTGAACCAGTTTACAGAAATGAAATATTATTAAATTTAGTATTTTAGGCAACTTTCAATGGTTTGCAAAGATTGACTGTTTAGAAGACTTGCTGATCTGCTGTGTTGAGTTTTCCCTCTGAATTATTTGGTTTATAGCTTCTTGCTTTTTGGCCATATAATACAACATTTTGAATTTATGTGTAAGTATGTGGCATCGACCAATTCTTTCTCTTTTTTTTTTGAGATGGAGTCTCGCTTTGCCACCCAGGCTGGAGTGCAGTGACTGCAACTTCCGCCTCCTGGGTCAAGCAATTCTCTGCCTCTGCCTCCTGAGTAGCTGGGATTACAGGTGCCTGCTACCACTCCCGGCTAATTTTTTTGTCTTTTTTCAGTAGAGTTGGAGTTTCACCAAGTTGGCTGGGCTAGTCTCAAACTCCTGACCTCGTGATCCACCCACCTCAGCCTCCCAAAGTGTTGGGATTACAGGCGTGAGCCGCCGTGCCTGGCCGACCAATTCTTTCTTTAGTAGAGCACACTTGCTGTATAAATAAATTTGTGTAATAGGCTTGCAGTCTTTCATATTAAATATATTCTTCCTGGATACATGTTACAAAGCCATGGTTCTGGGAACTTCTTTAACAACTCCTTTTTCCTCCTCTATCCTTTTAGGATTTTCCTGTTGAACTGATCATAATTGGAATAGCTTTACTACTTCTACAGACTCCAGCAAGTCAGCAGAAGCCAATCTTAAATCTAGGTAAATAAAAATACAGTCACTAGAGTAAAATGTAGATATAACATGAGTATTGACAGGATTCACTTGAACTATGTATCATGCTATCCTGTGTATTTTGAGTTTCCATCTGTAATTTTTAAAATTATAAAATAGAATTTTTTTCTTGTCTAATTAGGTGTTACCTTGTGCAAGCTTTGATATAACATAATTTACCAAGTATCTCGGCTGCATGTTAGAAGGTTATAATCTAACCTTATATAGTAGTAACATTCAGGAATATAGTGAATGGCATATCACCTTACTGAGCATTGTACAGCAAAATGGAAAGCTTTAGTATAACATCCTTGAAAGAAAAGTGTTTAGTAGTTGTAGTTATTTTAAAATACTCCATACCTTTACTATTCAAAATGTGCTACATTGAACAGAATTTAACTTATGGTTATTGCTTTAATCTAGCTAGAACAAATGAAAGATAATATTCTTTTGACAGTCCAGTATTGATTTAAAGAAAAGTGAAGGAGGGGGCCAAGAGAGGCAAAAATGTTCTAGTTAAGAAGAATGTGGTAAAGAAGCTAGTTGCCCTATCTGGCAGATTGGTAAACAAGTCATACTTTTAAAATGTGGCTTTTACATTGGTGTTGCCTCACTTTACTTGGTCTGATCCAAAATAATCCACATAACAATGAGAGCTCTAAATTATGCTGTGTAGTGCCAGTATATGTTAATATACTGCCATTCTTATTTTTAAAAAGTACATGAGAGGCCAGGCGTGGTGGCTCATGCCTGTAATCCCAGCACTTTGGGAGGCTGAGGTGGGTGGATCATCTGAGGTCAGGAGTTCGAGACCAAGCCTGGCTGATATGGTGAAACCCTGTTTCTACTAAAAATACAAAAAAAATTAGCTGGGCGTGGTGGTGCACGCCTGTAATCCCAGTGATTTGGGAGGCTGAGGCAAGAGAATCACCTGAACCTGGGAGGCAGAGGTTGTAGTGTGCCAAGATCATGCCATTGCACTCCAGCTTGGGCAACAAGAGCGAAACTCTGTCTCAAAAAAAAAAAAAAAAAGAAAAGAAAAAGTGTGTGAGATAAATACTTATTATATAGCTCATTCTTCTGGGCATTTTAATTCATGATTTTGGGAGTGAATTGCTCTTTCACCTACAGCGTGTCTTGGAAATAGCTTTAGCACATGGAGGGGATCCTTGCCTCCTAGGCTTTGATTCCTACCCTGCATTTGGCCACTGGCTTTATGTTTACTTATGCCTTCCCTCCACAGTCTGATCCCGTTTTTGCCTTTTTCTTATAGCAGTGCACGTGGGATCTTCCCATAGGTATAATTTACCAGTGCTGGTACTTCTGACAGCTGTAGTTTTATTTTTTAAAACAGCTTTATTGAGGTGTAATTTATGTACCATAAAATTCAGAATAAAGTGTTTTCTAGTAAATTTATAGATTTGTGCAACCAGCACCACTATTTAGTTTTAGAATATTTCCATCATCCGCCCAAAATTTCTTGTGACCATTTGTAGTTAATCCTCATTTTCACCCTCAGCCCCAGAGAAACACTAATCTGCTTTTTGTCTCTATAGATTTGCCTTTTCTAGACATTTCATATGAATGGATTTTGTTTTTTGACAAAAAAATTCTAAAGCCTCCGAAAACTACATTTCAAATTCTGAAGCTATGTTCTTATATTGTGGTTCATGTGTAAGAGAAAGATAATACAATATCAAACACTCAATACTTTCATTATTTGCTGGTTAGCAGACTTTTTCTTTGTCTCGTAAACCAACGTCTCTGACTTAAAGTTACCTTAGAGTGAATAAACTGTACTGAGCACTGCTAAGCCAATATGTCTTGTCGGAAAGTAAGGAAGAGCTGTGGGGAAAGAGTATTCAAAGAAATAGGATCACCAAGAGAATATTGATTATTCCAAATTTAAAAGATTTATGTGTATGTTTATTTTTACATTAATGTAATATTACACTGTAATTGTTAATTGTAGCCTTGATTACGAATAGCAATTTATAAAAATGCCTGGAATATTCAGATTTATAATAGAGGCTATTAAAATATTGGTATTATTTTCATTTCCTGTTATATTAAAGATAATGGATTTTTAGTAGAGACGATATCAGAAACAATTATAGATTAAGACCAATATTTAGGCAAGAAAAGTAAATTAGTAGTGTTAGAGTAACAGGTGTTTGTACTTAATATCATGTTAAGGTTTGACCTCCAGATGATGTAAAATAAAATGCTGACAACTCATTGACATGATTCAAGGCTTAAAGAATTATTTTTGCTGTAGTGGGGAAATCAGTAGAATATTTTGATAATGTAACTTTGAAGCCCATGAATAACATCTTTTAGTAAATCAGGGTTAATTACATCACTTTGAAAAAATATTGTGAAAAAAGTATATTTATGCCTTAACTCATTCAGTTAATAGAGACTCTACATGTAACTCAGTTATTGCATAACTGTATGTATCTGATGTGTAAGTTGTTTCCATATTAAAGAACCATTCACTAATTTTTTTTGTTTGTTTGTTGTTGTTATTTTGGTTCTGGACTTTGGGACTTTCACAATCTCCTTCTTAGCAATTACAGCTGAAGGGCAGTCCTGCTTCACTTTGCTGTTTACTTAAGCATCTGCTAATAGGATTCTTAGCTGCATTTGTAAAGGAAGCATGTATGTTGGCCTTGTTATCCACTGATCCAGGAATTCTTGGTCTCTTAGCTCTGTTTGCTGAGGGCAATACTAGCATCTCAGAGGATATTAAGGACAAATGTTGAATTGTGTTTTTAAAAAAATTTATATTGACCTAAAAGAGTATCATCAATTTTTCAGTTACATACATTAACAGCTTATTCTATATAATAGTTTCTTTATACTCCTTTTATTTCATCTTAGGATAAAATTTATCATCCTAGTTATGTGTCTGACCCAGTTGTAAAAAGGAAGAAAACTTTCTTGCTTATCATTCTTAAGCAAAATTGCATTTTGTTTGACTGTGGTATTAATTTTTAAAAACGTGCGTTATTATTTTGATGAATAGCTTTGAAGCTCCTCTCTGTTACTGAGGATCAGAAAATCCCAAAGTCCTCTCTGCTGTTAGTGATGCCAATTCTGCAGATACTATCTTCTACTGCCTTGGAAGACTGTATATCTATGGATGAAGAAGGTCCCTCTAGGCAGCAGTTGGCTCTAAACCTTTTGGAAATGATACAGCAGGAATGTTACAGAGATGACCACCAAAAGGTAATGAATCTATCCTTGTTTCTCTTAAATAAAGTGTCGATGTGGAATTTAGGTATACAGATAATCTTGCCTCCTGATGAAGCATCTGTTTGTTATCAGACTTTATCTTCAGTCAGGTAATGCTGTTGGAGATCTTAACATATTCTTCTGGACTATAAGAAGGGTTAGTAGTCCTGTCGTGAAATAAGTTTGGAAATGCTATATCTTTTCTTCTTTGAAAATCCAGTGCACAATACTAGTTAAAGATCCTGAAGGGTTCTTCAGAAAAGGAACTAATTCTATTTAACCTGATGCTTCTCTAATATATTTTAACATGGAATCATTTTTTAAAATTATACTGTTAGTTAAGTATAGCATATTGCTAGATCTGGGATAATCCAAGGTGGGAAATAGTCCTCAAATGCCTGAAACTTCTGATATCAGTAAGAACTAAAACTTCCTTATTTAATATGGTACCTCTTGCCATATTCCCTGGCATAATGACTCTCGATGTCCCCTGTGTATGCCCCTATTCTGCTGCCTCCAACTGGAAGACAACAGGCCTGCCACATTCCTTTTCCAATCCTGCCTTCCTCCTTCTGCTTTTTCAGTCTCACTTTTCCTGTTACAGTAATGTACAAGTATTGTCATGGTTTGGATATTGGTTGGGTTCTAGGCCTAGATTTGCCAGACTTTTTTTGTTATGATATTTGAGTTTTGCCTTTATCAAAATGAAGCATTATTTTCCAACTCCTCTTATGGGGATGAAATGAGGATTGAATAAGATGAAGCTGGCGAAGCATCTTAAATCTCCATGAAGAGAGGCACTATGTAAATACAAACTAGAGTGATGGTTGTGGCTTCATCTGCAAAAGCAGAGATACCTCTTATGTTAAATGCTCCAGCAGCACAAATCCAGTCATTATTATTTCTTGTTTGAGCATGTAGCAGAAACTGACTAATAATTATAGGCAAATTGAATGTATACTACAGCTTCCCAAATCCTAATTGTTTGGCTAAAACTTTAAAACTTGAAACAGGTATTTGATTTGAATTAAGAGAGAGAAGTTCTTGCATCAGCCCTAATAGGAGTACAAAATCTGACAAAAAAAAAATTCTAGTAGCTTTTTTACTTTACCTCTTGGTTTGCCCATATAGAACAATGATTGGATCTTGAATGGGAGTGGGGGCAGGGCAAGAGTTCTATTCCTTTAAATCACACGTGTTATTTACTGAGGATCACCCCAACTCTAATACATAAGTACTTCGTTTACTATTTGCTCAGATGTGTGTGAATCTTATTCATCAACACTAATATCTGGACTTTCTCTTTAGCAGCTGGTAAAGGGGAGGGGCAGAATTACTATTAGGGCTATAAATATCTTATAGCCCTTATGATACTGTGCTGCTTTAAGGAGGCTTTCAGTAGATATATGATCACTGTTTTAAAAAAATTAAGCCACATTTTACTGTTGGCTTTTTTTTCCTACTCCTATCTGGAACTTTACATTCCACACTTATGAATTTAACATGCCCCAAACTCTTCAAGTCTCTTCCTGAATCTTTGCTTTTGTACAGAATGCTGTTTTATGTCATCTACCTGAACTATTCATTCTTCAAGACTCAGCCAAATATTCTCAGCCTCCTCCCCAAGTCAAGATTATTTGACTATTCGATTTTTTTTTTTTTTTTTTTTTTTTTGAGACGGAGTCTCACTCTGCTGCCTAGGCTGGAGTAGAGTGGTGTGATCTTGGCTATTAAATGTGATATTTAAAACTACCTATTACATTCTTCCCAGGCAAAATTAAATAAATAAATAAATATTAAAAAAAATAAAAAAAAATTGAACACTAATTGTAAATTCTAAGGGGCTTGAAACATTCTGCTTCCTCCTTGTTCCCCTCCACTCCCACAAGAGAACGTGGGGAATAAAAGAGAGACTGCATCAGTGTATGAGTCAGATTCCAGTCAGGAAAGAGAAAACACACTGGCAATTTGAACAAGGAAAACTTAATGCAAATAATTATTAGTAAGAGGTGTTTAGTTATAAAAACTTATAAAAAAAAGCGTCTAAGGAATATTACAGTAGTACATGTAGGGAGCAGCTACTACCTCTAAGCTAAGACGAAGGCAGAGTTCCCAAGGAAGGAACTAAAAAGGTCTCCCCAGACAACACTGAGAGACCTGGTAGGAGAGAATGTGGAGAAGGCCTACTGGGTGATATAGTCTGCTGGGGTGCATAGGCTAGAACTGGTCCACAGGAAACCACTTGTCGTGGTGTGAGCAGGCTGGAATTGGCTGAGCTGGTCCACTAGAAGCCACCTCTGGGATATCCTGCATGTCCCTAGCAGCCGTGGTAGGAGAAATCAAAGAAGCACACAGGAACCTGAAGAGAAGCCCCTTCTTTCTTTCCTTGCAATGTCTCTCCTGTGCTCTCTATTGACAAGGTCTAATATTAGACCAGAGGGCAAAGGAGAAATGCTAAAAAGGCACAACTGTAGGATCATATAGACAAAGAAGGGTGGGTGTGGAGCTGAGAGTTAACACATTGAGTAACTGGCTCAGGAAGTAAGACAGAATTGGAAAAGTTTTTTTGGAGGGGAGTAAGGGTGGATGGGTGAGATGAAGTGGAAAAGAAGACTTAAAAGTTAAATTCTTGTAGTTGTACAGGAGGCAAAATTCATCTCTATGGAACTGTTTTAGTCAGCAGAACAATTTAGAGACAGCTTGACTGAGCTGGGGTCTACCATGTGTTTATTCATTCTTATGTGTGTTTTTAAAAATTAAATATGGTACTTTTGGGTCTTTGGTAATAAAGCTTTGCCAAGTAGATTTTATTTGAAATTGCTTTGAAGTAGTATAAAGGAAGCAGAATATTTGTTTCTTAAAAATCATAAAATTTGCAAGGAATTGTCCTTGTCCTACTTATAGCTAAAGTTAACATTTATTGAACATGTGCGGTATGCTAGGAGTTATTATGTGGGCCAACTCATATTTCTTACAATAACTATGAAATAAGTATCTTTTCTTTTTTTTTAAATCTATTTCCAGCTGTGTGGCCTTGGACTAGTGACAATCTCTGTGGTATCTGGGCCCTGGTAAAGTGGGTAACAAAACGCCACCTTCATGGGGTTGTTTATTGAGCACTTCATATGTGCAGGCTTCGTTTTAAGCACTTTGGCTTGTACTAACTAATTTGATTTTGTCTCACACTCTTTGAAGTAGGTAAAATTATTGATCTCATTCTACCCAAGAGTTACCTGAGGCATAAAGAAGGTAAATAACTTACTGTCATGCAGTGGGAACCCAATTCTTTTTTAATAGCTTTATTGAAATGTAATTCACATATGCCCTTCACTCATTTAAAGTGTACAATTCAATGACTTTTAGTATATTCACAGCATTATATATTCATTACCACAATCAACTTTAGAACATTTTTATTGTTATTACCCTAAGAAACCCCTGCACTAGTAGTCATCACTCCCTAATTGCCCCATTTTTTCCTCATCCTTCAGGCTAGGCAGTCTCTAATCTGCTCACTCTCTCTGTATGGATTTGCCTATTCTGGACATTTCCTTCAAATATAATCATACAATATGTGGTCCTTTGTGAGTGGCTTTTTTCACTTAGTATAATGTCTTCAGGGTTTGTCCATGTTGTAGCATGTGCCATGTAGCAGTGCTTCATTTTCTCTTAGAGCTGACTAATATTCCATTGTATGGATACCTTATATTTACTTTCCTGTTCTTTTGTTGATGAATTTTTGGCTCTTTTCCATTTTTTGGCTCTAGTGCTGCTATAACCATTCATGTATCAGTTTTTGTGTGGACAAATGTTTTCATTTCTCTCGAGTAGATACTGAGGAGTAGAATTGCTAGATAAGGTGATTACTCTATGTTTCACTGTTGGGGGGAATGGACAGATTGTTTTCCAAAGGGGCTGCACTATTCTACATTCCCACCAGCAGTGTATGAGGGTTCAAATTTCTCCCCGTCCTCGCCAACTGTTGTTACTGTCTATCGTTTTGATTTAGCCATCCTAGTAGGTGTAAAGTGATATTTCATTGTGGTTTTGTTTTGCATTTCACTGATGGTATTCTTAAAATACTTATTTTACAAGCTAGGAAACTGAGATTAAAGAAGTTAATTTGTCTGGATTACGCAGGTAGTGAAGGGTAGAGTTGGAGTTCAGATTTTGTTTGATTCTAGAGCCTATATCCTGTTACCAGCACTTTTGTTTTGTTTTCTTTCTTTGTTTTTTTTTTTTTTTGGCACAATATTTTATCATCTTTGTGCTGAACTTGGGAGTAAATAACAGTTGTATTTCAGATTTACAGGGAAACAAACTGTGAATTAGTAGTATATTGAATAAACTTTTTTTAGACTTCTGGTTGAAACTTAGGAATTAGTAAGTCTTAGATGTGCTTCTATCATCATCTTCTGAAAGACGCGGGACTGAGGATGGTGTGTTATCTCTTGGTTATAATAAACCACTCCCAAATCTCTCAACTCATGTCTAGAGTCTTCATCATGGTCTTCATAGTGCTAGAGTCTTCATAGTGCTTGACTGGTGAGTGAGTGATATCCTCTAGCAAAAATCTATCTTACTTTTAAGGGTCTATAAGTTTGAGTTCCTATACCCACTCTCTACTTTTGTTAAGCCTGTTTTAGTCACTATTATAGATTAATGCCATTCTTTACAGTTAATGAAAATCAATATTGTTCACAATTTCTTTTTCAGACCTATTTTGACAACGAAGTACTATCAGATGTCTTATTGTTACTACTTAATGTACCTGCACATTTTTATTAAATGCTTTTTAAAATAAAGATTCTCAGTTATTTTATACCTATAAAAGATGTCTTACAACCACCCAGTATTTATTTAAATGTATTTTTCTGTGATTTATTTTTTATTGGTATATAATTCATGTAACATAAACCTTTTATTTTTAAACACCTACTTTCTCCTCTAAAAGCAAAGCTTACTAGCACTGTCACAGGTCCTCCCTCAGGCTATGGGGCCAGGATTTGGTAGCTGGTGCTGAGAGAAAACTCTTGATTGCATCCTTGCCCTGGGACTGTGCCAGTGGCAGCTGTCACTCAATGGGACAATTTCTCCTGCTGCTCTAACCTTAGGCAAACAAACAAACAAACTTAAGAGCCTAAACCTGGACATAACAGTTCAAGTAACCTAGGATTGCTTTCTGTTTCATTGTTTCCTCTTACATGTCCCTGTTATATTGTTGCTTTTACTCAACTTGTGGTTCATGGTAATTTCCAAATTATATTTATTTGCATGAGTTTTATTTTTCTCTTCTGAAGATGACAGCAATACTATTTCCCTTTATTTTGCAACTTCAGGCACTGTGCTAGGTGTTTTATAGATATTACAACCTAAGCAGGAAAGTAGTCGTTTCTTAAATTTTACAAACGAGTAAAGTAAGGCTTAGAAAAATTGCGTAATGGCTGATAGCTGGTATGGCTGTGCTGAAGTCCTGGCCCTTTAAATTTTATGGTGTTTGTCATTAGTCTAAAAAACTGGGCCATGGTTGTTAATGAATTCCTTCTTCTTGGGAAAAAAAAATATTCTTAGAGAGCTGGACCTACATAAATTTAGATATTATTTAATTTTTAAAATTTGTAATTTTCTTGAAATAGTAGTATATTCAAATGGTTCAGACAGTAGAAAATTGCATATGATGAATGCTGCCTTCTTGCCTTTGATTCCAGCTGTCCAGTTCTCACTCTCCAAAACAGAAGATGATTTAGTGGTTACTAATTTCTTCTGTATTTGTCCACATACTTTTCTTTGCATATGCAAACAACTACAAGTATATTTTCTTTTTCTCCTCACTCTCTTTGAAAAAAAAATCGATAGCACTCCAGTCGTAGTATCTGTATCTTATATTTTCACTTGGGGGAATCTTTTTATATCAGTACAGTGAGAGCTTCCTCATTTGTTTTTACTGTGACATTTAATTGTCAAAGACATTTCATATCTACTCTTAGATATATGCTCAAGAAAATTGAATACTTATAACCTCACAAAAACTTTTACAGGAGTGTTCATAGCATCATTATTCGTTAGAGCCAAAATGTGGAAACAACCCAAATATCCATCAATTGATAATGGATAAACAAAATATGGTGTATCCATACAATGGAATATTATTTGACAATAAAAAGAAATGAATTATTGATACAAGTAACAACATGGATGAACCTTGAAAACATGCTAAGTGAAAGAAGCTGGTCACAAAGGGCCACATATTATGTGTTTCCTATTTGAAATGGCCAGTATAGAACCAGAGTAGAGTCGTGGTTGCCAAGGGCTGGAGGTGGGGTTGGGGGAATAAGGAGTGACTATCAATGGGTATGGGATTTTTGTGTGGGTTGATGAAAATGTTCTAAATTTAGATAGTGATGATGGTTACACAGTTCTAGAAATGAATTGCTAAAATCTAATAAGTCATAAACTTTTAAAGGGTGCCTTTTATAGTATGCAAATTATATCTCAATAAAGCTGTTATTTAAAAATTTTATAAAGCTTAACTTTTACTTTCCATCCTTTCAGTTGTTATCCTGATTCATATAAGTCAGCCTCTATTGACCAGACAGTTATAATCTAGAGATTTCTAATCTGTCACAAAGCACTCTACATGATTTGAATTACTTTATTAGCAAGCAGTGTCTAATGATTCTTTAACGTCTGTGACTTCTCCTGAGTTGTTTATTTACAGAGCTCACCTTGGCTACCCTCTGGCCCTGTCTGCACTACTTTATTTCTGCGAGGAGCCATTTCTCAGATTAATTTAGGATAATATCATCTCTGGGTATTGTTTCAGCTTAGAGCTGTCAGGCCATTTCCTATTGCACAAGTTACAATTATTAATGAATTCCCAGGCTCCAGCTGAACCAACTTTGTTCCTATCAGCGTACTGTCTGTTACAGAAATGAATTGTCCTCAGTCCAAGTCTGCCATCTGCCCCAAACTGCTTCTGCGTAGGGCCTGGAGCTGGGCAAATACAGTATTTTTTTTTTTTTTTTTTTTTATCTTTCTTCTCATTGGTGAATACTTTTTTAGTGATAATAGCTTTTTCCAAACACAGTTGCCTCTGGATCTTGTATATTGATTCGTATTTTCTGCCTTAATGGGGAATGAATGGTAAATATGAGGGAAAGTTGTGATAAAACTCTTCTAGAGTTCCATCTAACAACTCTTTTCTCTTTGTGTAATCCTATTACCTCAATTATGTGCAGAGAAGATTTTGGCAGTAATTCAATTTGTATTCATATTTTGGAAGGAGTGATATCTTACAATGAAATATACGAATGCCAAAAATATATTTCTGACAAATATATTTATCTCACTTATTTATGCCTCTCTTGTCTTTATTTTTCAGCTCTCCTACAAGCTTGCGTGCCCTGTAACCAGTATGTATGGTTCAATATTTACAGCCTGGACGATTCTTGAAGTAATGAGAGACTCATCTGCTGCAAATGACTGGTTGGCTTCAGTAGAGTCATTGCTTCCTATTACTACTGTGATCCCTGTGCCTGCTTTTCTTCTGCTGGCTCACCTCCTTGTTGAAGACAAAGGACAGAATCTTCACCAAATACTGAAGGTCACTACAGAATTAGCCCAAGCAGATTCCTCCCAGGTAAAGCAAGAGAATGATGGAACAATAATGAGAAGAAAGCTTAATCATTGGAATTGTAGATGATTCCTGCTTTGTGGATTATTTGTAGCAGAGTTTTAAATTATGGGTTGATGATTCTTTTTTTTTTTTTTTTGCTATCTTTATCCTTCCATTTTTTTCTTCTTTTTCCTTACTCTGAGTTGATGTATACTTAATGATGCAAACATGTTTTAAATGAAAGCATACTTTGTAAGGAAATCTGCACATGGTGCTATTCTGGTTCTTCCAATTTTTTGGTGGATTTGCTCTTTTGTAATGCTTTTGCCAACTCTTGGAACCTATTCCAAGATACATATCCATTAGTTCTAATGTTGATCATTTAAAGTGGACACAGATTAATCAGTTCAGGATAAGGGAGCCTATACAATAGACATTAATATCTTTTTAACTTCTTGCAGTTTGATACTATCTTTATTGAGTCATTTAATAAGCTAAAAAATATGGACTCTTTGCTATGTATATGGTACAGATCTGCATGCTAGGATATGAGGGTAAACAATTTTTCTTCCTATCTGCACAGAACTTAGGATATAATGAGAAAGCAGTCAGGCGTTAATAAGACTTCTTTCCCCAGCCTTTTACACTAACCACATATTTAGCATAATAACCTGTGACTTTCTTTTTCTCCAATTGATAGAATCTCTAGAATGCATTTCCTATAAAGGAAAGGTTTTCTAACCAAGTAGTTTTGACATTTTTGTTATCCTCTGTTTATTAGTATCTGTGCTTGGGTTTCTTTTCAAGAATGATGAAGAAACCTTCCGTCTCCCAATGGAAAAGTGATGTGTTCCTAGAGGAAAAACTTTGATGGTAGAAAAGGGGTAAATGTGTTTATTTGAGATATGCAGTTAAGTGAGTGCAGTGGCTTATGCCTGTAAGCCCAGCACTTTGGAAGGCTGAGGTGGGCGGATCACTTGAGGTCAAGAGTTTGAGACCAGCCTGGCCAACATGGCAAAACCTTGTTTCTACTAAAATATAAAAGTTAGTCGGGTGCAGTGAAGTGCACCTGTAATCCCAGCTACTCAGGAGGCTTAAGCAGGTGAATTGCTTGAACTCAGGAGGTGGAGGTTGCAGTGAGCCGAGATCATGCCACTGCACTTCAGCCTGGGACTCTGTCTCAAAGGAAAAAAAAACAAAACAAAAAAACAAAAAAATACAGATAATGAAGTTAATGTATTTGGAATTCCTTTTTATCCTCAAATTGTTGTACTCATTCCTTTTTGTTGTGTAAACAACTGCTGATATCTCACAAAAAGTTTTCACTCTGACCTCATCTGTTCTGATTCTGCAAGTGGATTTGTAATGTACTCAAAATACTTTTGTTTCATGGTGTATGCATAATGTGAATCAGTTTAACTTGCTTTCTGCTTTATCTCTCCTTGTATTTTCTATAGTGATCCTAATTCTAACCAATGTTTTCTTTCAGTGTTGACACTTGGTAGGATAATCGCTAGAATAGTTAATGCAGATAATGCCTGGAGATTATCTAAAGAAGGATTCCGTTGAAGTTATACAGTGGGTTACCTTGTTCTGTCTACACCACTGATATAAAACATATATTGCATCTATCTGTACACACACACAGGAAATTTGATCAAGCATGATCAAATTCTATAAGTAACAGAAACCCATCTTAAACTGCCCTAAAACGTTTTTTCCCCTTTATTTTTAGTTCACAATTAACAATTGTACATACTTATGGAATACAGAATGATATTTTGATATATGTATAAAATCTGCAGTGATCAAATCAGGGTAATTAATAATAGTATATCCATCACCTTAAATGTTTATCAGTTTTGTGTGTACATGTTGGAAACATTCAAAATCCTTTCTTCTAGTTTTTGTTAACCTCTAGTGTTTAGGACATTCATGGTCTGGACAGTATTTTCAAGCTACAGTTTCTTTCCTCTGTGAATTTGCTGGCAGCCCAAAGCCTTATAAGCTTATATTCAAAATTCAAAAGGAAGAGAGAAGTAAAGAATGCTCAGATTGGCCTTGCTTAGGTCATGTGTTTACATTGGACCAACCATCATGATGGGATAATGGGGCACTTTACTTGGCCATCCTGGGTAGAATAGAAGTAGGTGAAGTATCAGGTCCTAAAATTGTTTCTGCCATCAGGTTCATGTGGAATGGGGTGAGATGGTCCCCCAAAGGAAGAATAGATAGTGTACTGGTCATAGAAGTGGGAATGTGCTGAATGTGCTGAATAGGCAAAAAATGTAAAACAGAACTTCTCAGTTTGTCTTTTGGGGGACACTGAAATGTGGTATATGTGGTAGGTGTGCTGAGATATTATCCCCTCTCAGCATTCTGGCAGCCAGTTAGTTGTCTTAGCTCAGGCTGCCTGAAGTCTCTGGCAGCCTCTGGACACCTGGTGTGTAGAAGCCTTATAGGATGCTTCATAGTATCTGATAAATATTTGTAGAGGGAATACCTGACGAAAGATTATATTGTTTTAGAAATCAAGGCTATTTGTTTGTGGTTTTAAGACCTGAGAAAATGTGTTTTCCTCCTACGTTTCTATCCATGAGGTTTAAGGGTTTTTGGTAAGATTACCTGCTTAGGTATCTGAATTGAACATCAACCACAAAGATGAGTAATTTTTAAATAGGTTGAGTTGGTCTAAAATAAAAGTGTAAATAGTTTAGTATCTCACCTTCAATGGAATAACTCTAAATACTATGTGTAAGGTGTATCAATTTCTTTTTGACTGATTTATAAAATAGAATATGCCAAAGAGCAAAAGCTCATAAATTTGATTTTAGAGAACCATAGGTTCCTTCCTTAAAATCTATCCCCAATGATGGTCTTAACAAATTGAGTTTTGCAAAACTCAGTGCCTCTTTCAAATTCTTGTTGCTTGCTTGTTTTTCTCTTATTTGGAAGTGGGAATAGAGTCATGCTTATTTATTTTGCTTTGCTTTTACTTGCATCTTACAACACTGAGGTATTTTATTTTCTTTTTACATTTTGGTTGTTAAGTCTAGTTAAAGGTCTTGCATAATGGGAACAGTTGCAATCTTCAATTATTTTATTCTTTGTGACATTTTCAGAGCTTCAGTTTTTTTCCATGTATAAAAGTGTACACATTTGATCCATTTGAAATCACTTATGTGACTAGGTTCATGGGCCATGACTTGCTGGTCTTTGAAAAGTCATATATTATCAAATAGTAAAAGTTGAGTTATAGGGCAGAATCCTGTGATAGTTCTACTCAGGGTCATAAGCCATATTTTAACATGGAAAATGAATAGGAAATGTGTGAAATTTAATGATCTGTAAGTTACTGCTGTGAGAAAAAGAGAAAATATATTCTATAAAAGAACTTGCACAAAGAGTCTTTGGACACTTTGTACTTTGTTCTGTTGTTACTGAATTCTATGAATTGCTACCCCCTGAAGTCAGTCGGCTTCCTGTGTTCTTCACACCAGCAAAAAGAAACCAGAATGTACAGTACTTTTAATAAATAGCTTGATAGATAAGAAGTAGTGTACTACTGTTCCCTGGTAGCCATAGCATCGATTATGCCTGGAGAAAAATTGGGATGAGCGTGCCAGCATGGAGCAATTAGGTGAAGAGAAACACAACCAAAATACAAGGTCAAGTTGCATGTACCCCATCCTGTGGCAATGTGTTTATTTCTTCTTTGTAAACCTTACATATATATCTGTAGGATAAAAAGCTTTCAACTGGCATTTGATCCCTTTTGTGTTTTCCTGGTTGTGTGCAAAAAGCCTAGAGTTTATACACAGGGAAGTAATTCTGTGTTAATTTCTTGGGACTCCTGGGTGTTAATATTGGGCCGTTACTTCTGATTGGTCTACAGATTAGAAATGACTGACAGTTCTCATTGAAGGAATTGTAACTTTTCAGTTAAACCCCTACCAGTGTGATACTTACTGATGTACTGAAACAAAATCCGTTTGTCTGGGTGTGTCACTGAACAGCAAGCATCAGAAAGGATGGGGTGGAGTTTGAGGAGAAGGGGTCCAAAACTGCATTCAGAACAGTGGAGTCTATCTGCTTCCAACTGATATCAGGGACTAGTAGGTTTGTTTCTGGTTGAAACTCTCCAAGGGATGAGCTTCTGGTGTTGTTGAAGGACTGTGAGAAGGTAATCAGAGCAGACTTTGTGGTAGCTTTGAATTTCATAATAGGTAGGAGGAATTTTGCTCAAGGGAAAATACATTGAAGTCCATCATTGCTAGAACAAAATTTTGCTTATTTATTTAGTGGAGAGGGAAGGGCGAAGTGGGGATTGGTCCTCTACATACTTGTACCATGGCCAGACAACCTGAAGTGGAGCAGCAAGTTTACATGCCTCATCATTCTTCGACCCTTCCACAGTCAGCCCTTCAAATCAAAGGACAATCTTATTTATAGGAAACATTTATTTATATCTCTTGAATTAAACCGTGCCAGCTCCCTGCAACCAACTTGGCCTTGATTCATAAATATAAATGAATAGTTAAGGCTCACCAGACTTAAGAGAAAATTTAACAACGTGACTAACCAGAGCTTCTGTCTCTAGAAGTAAGAGAACTTAGGGAGCAGGAGGTAATGTAAAAACGATTTATGTCCTAAGAGATGTTGGAAAGATACTGTATATATGTTTTTGTATTGTATATAAAAATGCTACTAAGAGAAAGAAGAAATTTGAAAACAAGAGATTTCAGAAATTAAAAATGTGATTGCCATAGTTTGTCTATGGAGATTAGATTAGATTAGATTTGTATTATTATGGAGATTGTAAAATATTCATCTAAATATTTCATAATATAGAGCAAAAAGATGAAATTGAAAAAGTGAAGACAATGAGAGTCAACTTGGTGTTCTAACAACTTTCTAATAGGAATTCCAGGGTGAAAGAAACAGAGAAAATGCAGGATGGAAACTTAAAACACACCGGAAAACTCTTTCCCTGAGCTGAAAAAGGACAGAAGGCTACAGATTGTTAGGACCCTCTGAAAGCTAAGCAGCACAAGTAATGATTTATTAATACCTAAATATGTCTCCAGAACCTCAAGGATAAAGAGAAAATCATAAGGGATTTCAAAGAAGAATAGGAGAAGAAAAACTTACTTAAAATTATATTGACCTTAGATTTCTCATTAATAGCACACCGGGCATTGGAATACATTGGAGGATTATCTTCCAGTTTCTTGAAAAAAACTAATTTTGAACCTGGCATATTTCTTCCCATTATTCTATCTTTTGTGAGTAATGGCAATAAAGCCCTTTTTAGATTTGTAAGAATTTGATAATGTTTCAATATTTCAATAATATTTTTTGCTTACTCTCAAGAATATATTCATACAAAATTGAAAAGGAATCTAAGCAAGCAGAGAAGAAATATTGAATGATATCAAAATTTCCAGAAAATTTTATTAGTAATGTTAAATAATTGTTTATATAAAACATAAAACAGGATAACTCCCTGGACCTAAAATCCTAGCTAATTAAAATATGGGAAGTGGCTGGGGGTGAATAGTGGTATTGATAGTGTGAAGAGTGAGAACATGATAGACTAGAATGTTTTTTGGGAACTGTGTAGTTATAGATGTCGATAGGAAAACAAGCTTAAATGTTACCTTATTCGTAACAATCGGTCTTCTATAATTTCTGAATAATATAACAAAAGGAAAAGAAATGTTTAAAAATGACAAATATTGCATAAAATAAGATTTTAGGAGCTAGTTCAAGTATTCCTGTTACCACAATTACTATGAATGAATTAGATTCCCTTATCAAAGAAAGGCTCGTATTGGGTTTAAAAAATTCACTTGTGTACGGTTTTCAAGAGACAGACCTGAAATTGAAAATTAAATGATGAAAATGAAAAGCTAGATAAATGATTAAGAAGACACAGCATGTTTTGGGCCAGGCGCGGTGACTCACGCCTGTAATCCCAGCACTTTGGGAGGCCGAGGCAGGTGGATCATGAGGTTAGGAGATCGAGACCATCCTGGCTAACACGGTGAAACCCCGTCTCTACTAAAAATACAAAAAATTAGCCGGGCGTGGTGGCAGGTGCCTGTAGTCTCAGCTACTTGGGAGGCTGAGGCAGGAGAATGACGTGAACCTGGGAGGTGGAGCTTGCAGTGAGCTGAGATAGTGCCACTGCCCTCCAGCCTGGGTGACAGAGCGAGACTCCATCTCAAAAAAAAAAAAAAAAAAAAAAAAAAACAGACACAGCATTTCTTAATATGTTCATCCAAGATAGATAATATAGAATACAAGGTGAAAGGCCTTACATGGGACAAAGAGGAGATTTTATAATGATTAAGTCAGATTTGCAAGCAATTCCATTGAAATTAGTAATGAAAAAATTCTGTCTGACATCAGTTTTACTATTCATCTGAAGGTTCTGGCCATTATCAATTCAAGAAAAGAAATAAAATTATGTGTGTAATTAGGGCTGGTCTCAAAACCCTGATCTCAAGTGATCCACCCGCCTTGGCCTCCCAAAGTGCTGGGATTGCAGGCGTGAGCCACCACGCCTGCCCTGGAATATACATTTTAATTGGAATTTAGGATACAAATACAGTTATTGAGGCACTCATAATGCATAGGGAAGACAGGATATACCCTGTAAAAAGTCGTAATAGGGGCCATTTTTTTATTTTGTGCATGACGTTTACGTGATCTTCCTTGAGTACCATTTTTGAGCAAACAGTGGAATAAAATACATATCTGGAGGTCCTGTGTTAGTTCTTTACTTTGTGAACCATAGTTTCATCAGCAATACTTTTCTATTGTATTTCAGATTTAATTTTCTTGTTGGAGAGTCAAAGAAAGGCAGTCACACACAGTCACAATTATGCTGATATGTGATAGCTGTGATTGAAATGATGGGTTATGATTTGGTGGATTTGGTGGGAAAAGTCAACCCTAGAATGCCTGAAGTTGGACAGCTGTGTTAACTCCTTTGCCAGAAGTCTCGAGTGCAGTCCGTTTGTCTGTTGAGCACACAGTGCTTCTACCTGACCAATGACGGTTTTGAGCTTTTCACGATAGATGTTATAATAGACTGTTAGGCAAGTTTTCAGGACAGTTAATATAATGAAGTTGGGCACTCGGATGTAAATGTATTTCAAATGGGTAGACATGGTTACAACCTAAGTGGAGCCAGGCAGGTAGTTAAGAAGTGATTTGGGATGATTTCTACCTGGCAGGCTTGTGCTGTGTTGATTGGACTTTTGGAATCTATGTCCTGTCATTCTTGCTTGTTACCATTTTTTTGTGAGAATGGATTACTTCTACATTTAAAACAATTTGTGTATTTTTCCTTTTGTCTCTAAAGAAAACAAGGACGTAAAAATATATATAACTTGATTTTTTTTTTTTTATTAGAGAATCAAGTAGCACTAAAGCTGAATAAGATGAGTAAGGACAAAATGTCTTTACACTTCCTTTTGAAGTGTCCTGTAGTTATCCTGAATGTAAGCTATCTTCAAAGGGAATTTTTAGTAGATACAATTAGATTTAGAATTCATAAAAGGAATTTCTCAAGGGAAACTGTGTCTTACTTGTTTTTACCTCCTAGTAACCTTGGACAGTTCTTGGGCTTTGATATGTGTGTTGTTGACTTAATTAACACAAAATATATTAGACGTGTCTACCTTCTGTCCTAGAACAAATAAACTATTTTCCAATATTGTCATATATTATTCAGACTAATAGATGAAACACTGTAGAGTCCAGGGACAGGGTTTAGGTTAGGTTGGATTGCAGTAAAATTTCATTAAATGAAATCCTATTAATTTAGAGCTCAGGGTAATTTGATACAGGCTGAGTTAAAACAGAAGCAGGTGTTGAAGCTACTGTTTTTAAGCAGTTTGAATTTGCTCACTTGCTTTGGTACAATGAATGTGGTGATTTAAAATGGTCGAATTATCTATTCATTAACAGATCAGCAGGGACTGGTACTTGGTAACACTTGGCTAATTAGTTCGTTACAGTATATATGTGGAAGTAATAGAATTTTATTTCTTTAACATTTTTCTCTAATTCCATATTGCCTCCTTTCATTATTTCCAGTAGTGTGAATTATTATTAATAATAATTATACTGGTGACATTTTGCTTTATTTAGTGTCAAATTGTATTCAGTTTTTAATGGTAGAGGTGCAGCTTGATCTGCTTTAAGTGGACTTATGGAATTATCCTTCAGCTTGAAATACTATAGATGCCTTGTTTTTAGGAAATGAGAGGACAGGTGAAAAGAAGAGAGAGGATTGCTGGACAAAGTTGCTAGAGGGTTATGAGTGCCACAAGTGGTAGCTCCTCATCTCAAGCCTAGTGACTGGGACTTCAGCCTACTTTCTACCTGCCCCCTGTGCCTCTCTCTCTCCAGTTCAGCTTGATGTGTATCCCTTGTAGTTGGGGTGGACAAATGGATACAGTGAATTGGTGACTCCCTGAAAAATTGAAAAGGGAGTGATGGTCTGCCTAGTTGTTTTGATAGTGGAAGTGAAGGAGAGAGTACTGCAGTATAGGATCTAGAATTTGTTGAAGTAAAAGATATGTTAGTGTTCCCTTTGACAGAACATAGGGAACATGGACAAGAGAACTCTAGGGGAATTGTTTCAGATCTCTTATGATAGGGCTGCTTAGAGGAGTGTACAGGACTCTATTGAAAGAA
This sequence comes from Theropithecus gelada, assembly GCF_003255815.1. Classification (NCBI taxonomy): domain Eukaryota; kingdom Metazoa; phylum Chordata; class Mammalia; order Primates; family Cercopithecidae; genus Theropithecus; species Theropithecus gelada. Next base: position 60,934,927 of record NC_037683.1, on the reverse strand, counting down.
GCAGGATCCTAAGGATTGTGGAACAGAGGAGAGCATCTCACATACATCAAGAGTCTAAAGAGAACTTAATCTTGCAAACTTGGGCTCCTTGCTATGGAGCAGTAGGTTAATCCCCTTGGGACCTGTTCAATGTGAAGACACCCTAACTCAGTGTTGAAGGAGTGCTGACATTGCCCCCTAGGGTGAGCAGATTCAGAGATGGAAGTGGTGTGGGGAAGCCAAGCCTATCAGCATCAATTAAAGGTTGTAAGGTTAAGGGGACCCCTGAGAATGCTGTTGGTTACCATTGTGGCCCTTTGCCACAGAAATTCTGGATTTAACCTTCCTAATCTCATCAGTGTGGGAGTAAGAAATGTGGAGATAATCTCTAGTTTAGGCTTCATTGGGCACTGATTGATAATGCCAAACCATTTACTATAGTAGAGATTGCCAGAAGGTGGGTTTGATTGACATCTTTTCCTTTGGTTTCACTTTAAATTTGTGTGTGTGTGTGTGTTCCTGAGGTTTACAAGTAGAAGTCTCAAAATTCACTTTAGCTTAAGCTTTCCTTGGTGATGTCATATGTCTTTAAAATTAATGATAAATTGATGAAATATCATGAAGCAAAAAAAAAAAAAAAAAGTATTTGCAATAATCAGGTATGCCCATTCTGTTCTTTTTCATGTTTTTCCCCTTTGAGACAATAGTGGAATTTCACTAGCTTGATAGAGAATTTTTGGTGTCTGTTTTAAAGTGCTCAGTGAACATTTGATGAGTTCTTAGTTACTTTTTGAAGCCAGGGAGGTTTCAGGCAATGGTCTGCAAAATTGCTAAAGAAAGTCCTGGGATCATTTTTAAAACAGCAGAAAACTGAAGAATCATGCATGCATATACTATGCTGTCTTAAATCAAACCCTAGCTGAAGCTATAGTGACACATGCTGTTCATGAAAGACTTAATACAGTCCTTCTAATCGGATGAATTGTCTTGTTGTGCAAAAACTGTTATTACACTGTGTGTGAAACCAACCATGCTGTAGGGGGAAAAATTAAATCGCCTGACTGAGAGGTCACTGGTGAATAGTAACACAAGATCTATTACCGTTATTAGAGACTCTGGAGGACATTCACCCTTTTATGGTCTTTCAACTGCTGGAATGAAATATTTTAGTGGTAAATGACACCCTTCTGGGAAATCCTTCTGAAGATTCATTCTTTGCTGCTTGCACATTGGAAAAAAAAATTGGGTGGCAGGGGGGGTGTCAGGGAAAAATCACATTATTCCTTTCAGATCACTTAAAAAATTTACCTAATTTGACTTGGTTTGATAACAATTGCCTTTAAATGTTTCCCATTACACCCTTCTTAATCTGTGTCTATTAGGACCACACTTTGTGTTTTGTAACATGCACGTTCTATAATAGTTTCCATAGGGAAATTCACGATAGCATGAAAGCCCAGACACGAGGGTGGATGTGGTTTATGTCGAAGTCAAGATTAAGCACTTTAAGATACGTGAAGTGAAAAGTCTATCTGCTTATTTTGTTTATTTTCCTTTAAGGGCCTTTGAATGTATATAAGGAGGATTATGTGAATATATATTTTTAGTTCTGCATGGCAACCATACTGAACAGTAAATATTTTAAGAAATATTTTCAGAAGTTAATGAATAGCTATTGATCTGAGGTGAAGCTTTATAACACAGTTATTCAAGTGGCAACCAGAGTTCCTTTCCAATGGATTATATTTGTTATAAACTGTCAATCCATTTGTTATAATTTATTACCACTCTGGAATTTTCTGCCTTTTTGCTATTGTGCTGTATGGTTGGGATTTGTTTTTGTGGGGACAAGAAAGAAACAAAGTGTTCAGCAATAATATTGCAAATGATTTGGATAATTTTTTTTCTGTTGTTAATTTTGAGGTCAAATACCTGAGTTTCTCTTCCTTCCATTATTTGATTTCAGCATCTTTCCCCCCTGTTTCTTCTAAAGCTTTCTTATTTTATTGCCCAAAAGATATGGAACAGTTAGAGTGATGTGCATAAGCATATAAATTCTGTTAGATTTCTCAGTGTCTGCTTTTGTTACAGGTATTTTGATGGGTTCATTAAAACATATCTGTTGAAATGGGGGTTGGGAAGATGAAGGAATAGGGGAAAGGGGATACATTGTCAGAAAGAATAATACATAGATATTTGAGCTTCACCTGGAAATAAAAATAATTTTGTAAAATAGGAGATAGAAACCCTTTGTCAGGTTGCTAATGAGAGGCTTGACCTAGCTGCTGCTGCAGCAGCATCTTTGGGGATGATGAGAGATGCAAAATGCACTGTTGCTAGGCAACTCTCTTGGCTGCCTTTGGAGCAGGTTCATATGTGCTAAGAGCTAATGAATCCTCATGTCTGCTCTTTGAAACTGTTCAAAAGCCAGTGAAGACATACCCAGACATTTAGCATTTACAAGTACCTGGACCATTCTTGCCGTGTCATTTACTCATTAAAAATTAAATTGACCATTTAGTGAGTACCAAATATTACTTTATTTTTCAAGGTAATCCAAGATTTGAGCCCTAGTAAATACGTTTTCAGAAAGAAGCCCATGTCGATGACTTACCGCTGATGGGTACTATTTAAATTATTCTATATGAAGCATTATTTTAAATTTGAATGCTTCCTGCCTCCTCAAATGTCAAGTTTTTGGAGCCTGCCTCTTTCAGCCTCTTAGACATTTTAAAATTATACCTGCGTGCTTTGTTCAGCCCAAGGTTGTTATTTCTGAAGATGCTAGGAATCTGGGACCCAGAACTAATTTTGTAGGCGGTTTGTCTAAAATTCCCCCTTTCCCCCTCAAAAATTCTAGGCATTAACCATACGACAAGCTACAGAATACGAATTAAAACTTGATAAGGAGCATTCATACATCAAATAATGAATCTAAGTACTTGTAAGATCCCACCCAACCTTTAATAATACCTTTCCCTCAGGGTCATTGTGAGGACTGAAAGATCCTGTACATGAAAAAACATTGTAAAGTACCATGTAAATGCTAGTTTTTTACGTTGAATTCCATCTATTAATGATCATCTAAATTCAGCAAGCATTTTCTGTTACTAGATTGTTAGCTATTAGGTTTATTAATATTTAGGTTTATTAATATTTTGGCAATATGTGGGATAATTATAGTGGAATTTATTTGTAGCAGGATTTAGCCTATACCTGTTAATATTTTGGTTGCACTAACCTGTGATTTCTCTTAGTGTCATAGCACCCAGTATAATATCGTGTGATAAGAGGCATTCAAGAAAGATTTATTGTTTAAAGAAAGTTGTGTAAACAGTCTGTGTAGATTAAATTGAATTGGTTTATTTCTTGTAATATTTCAAAATATATTAGAGATTCTGTTATAATTCTACAAATACCTGTTTTCCTATCTTTAAAATGAAAATAACAAAAGAACCCACCTCATTGAATTCATCGTGTGGATTAAATGAGATAATCCAGAGTATAGTACTGGTTTATAGTCAGTGTTTGATGAAAGCTATGTATTATTAAAATTATAGTTGATTTTTATAGCTTTTTAAATTCATTTCACAATCATTTGTCTGCTACCTTATATTCCAGGAGCAGTGCTAGACTGTTTAGCTAGATGACATGTTCCTTGTCCCTCTGGGGCTACCATCGTATTTTATTCCCCAAGTACATCAAAAAAGAGACATTAATTATTATCTGTGTGTGTGTGCGCGCGCCAGTTTTAAACAACATTTAGATGCAAAAAGGGGATAGAGAACAGTGCTGTTCAATAGAAGTAAAATGCTACATACATAGGTTTAAGTTTTCTGGCAGCCACATTAAAAAGTGAAAACAAATAGGTGAAATTAATTTCAACATGTTTTGTTTAACCCAGTATATTTGAAGTATTATTTCACTATGTAATCAGCATAAAAATTATTACTGAAGCATGTTTTTTATATATATATTTGTGCTAAGCCTCCCAAACCTGGTATTATTTTGCACCCACTGCACATCTTGATTCAGACTAGCTACAATTCAAATGCTCAGTGGCTACTGTGTTGAACGCTAAAGGTAGTAAAAATTCCCAGTGCTCACTTTTTCAATATAAATGTAAATATGTATCTAGAAGTACTCCTAGGCTGGGTGTGGTGGTTCACACCTGTAATCCTAGCACTTTAGGAGGCGAAGGTGGGCGGATCACTCGAGGCCAGGAGTTTGAGACCAGCCTGGCCGACACAGTGAAACCCTGTCTCTAATAAAAATAGAAAAAATGAGCTAGGCATGGAGGTGCACACCTGTAATTCCAGCTACTTGTGAGGCTGAGGCATGAGAATCCCTTGAACCCGGGAGACCGAGGTTGCAGTGAGCTGAGATGGCGCCACTGCACTCTAGGGTGACAGAGTGAGACTCTGTCTGAAAAAAAAAGGAAGACTCCTTATTGGTTTACTTAGCTAGAAATAGCCTCACAGATTCTGCAGTGGAGCAGAAACCTAAAATGGTCAAGAACAAGAGTTTTTCAAATGGGGTTTTCATGTTGGTACTAAGAGCATAAAGGAATGTCTGGCAGGTAGTTTTTGGTGGCAGAAGTAGCCAGCCTCAATACCTATACTTTGTTAACCTTGTCTTCCTTTTTCAGTTATTGGTAAGTTCAGTTCAGCTCACATTTACTGACTTCTTGTTACATTTATAGTCCTGGGTAAATACAAGAAGAATAGAGGCAGGTTTGCCACCTGTAAGGCATTCACAGGCTAGTGTGTGTGAGAATGAGTAACTATAACCCTAAGTATACTGGAATAAAGGTGTGCACAAAGTTAGAGTGGCAAACAGTACTTTGAGTATTCTTTGCCTAGAAAGGGGGCAGGTAATTACCTTATTATCCTTAAACATTATATTTTATGGGTGTGAATATTTTCTGCGTGTCAATAGTTGAACTATCAGGTTGAAAAAAGGAGGAACATACAGAAGGTTCAGTAAGCAGGAGGAGGGAATAGATGTGCCTTGAAAAATAAGCTGATCGGGGAGGCAGGGGAGAAGCATGATTAGACTTTGTCTCCTGGCATCGACTGTCATCTTTGGGCAGGAAATCTATCCTCTGTCTCATTCGTCTACTGAGCCTTTGCTGGGTGCTGTGGCCGGCTTAGCTACTTCCTACCTTGCTACCTAGTAGTTCTATGTCCTTTGGCCATTTAACATCCGCTTTAGTCATACCATTTTTGCTGAAAGTAATTTTTAGTAAAATAACATTTTATTTTACTAAAGTAACTTCTTTAAATATGTAACATATAATAGTAGTATGTAAAATATCCAATCAATGAAATAGTGTGTAGAATATTCATATGTTCCCCCAAAAAATGTATACACAGAAGTGTACACAAAAGCATTATGTTGCACATGTTTCTTTGTAGTTTTTTCACTCATCAAGACGTTATGGCTGTTTTACCATATTTATGCAGATCTAACTTATGGTTTTTGGAGGCTGCTGGTGTTCACAACGTATCAACAATTTAATGTAGTAACCATTTTCATACTGATAGACGTTTAAGTTGTCCGAGGTTTTGTCGTTGTTACATACATCTGAGGCCTTCTCAGTCATCTCAGCCTTTTAGAACAGCTTTGTCCAAAAGAATTTTCTGCTATCATGTGAATGATCTATAGTTTGTGCGGTTTTATATGGTAACCACTAGCCACATGTAACTATTAAGTCCTCGAAATTTGGCTAGTGTGACTGAGGAACAGAAGTTTTAATTGTATTTAATTTTAGTTTAAATTCAAATTTAAATTAATCAAGTTGATTAATCAAATTGAAATAGCCACATGTGGTGGCTAGTGGCTACTGTATTGGGCATCCTAGCTCTAGAATCTCTCTCTTCCTCTGAACAATAAAAATCAATCATTAGCTATACTGTTTATTTTGTATACATCAAAGACTATCTTAAAATGCTTCCCTGTTCTTTTGACTTATTTTTTGTCTATAGAAACTATTTTTTATACTTTTAATCTTTAAAGTTGAGTTCAAGTTGTTCAATTATTTGTGCTTGAGATTATAGTTGTGAGTTTCTTAACTAGACTGTGAACTACTTGAGACAGGGGACCGTCTTTTGTCAGTTGTGTCGTCAAAGCCTAACACAAGCCCATTGTAGAGTTGGCCCTCACATATTTTTGATGGCTGGATATGTAACTCATAGGAGAGTTTTCTGTTTATTATTGATATTGGAATACTCTAAAAGTTATTCTTTTTAGAAATCCTAGAAACCATTGTTTTCTTAATTACCACTTTCTTTTAAAGCAAAATGTGGAATGATCCTAGTTTGGGGGTCCCCAAGACGACTAACATGTTTAGTGATTCTCTAAAAGAACTCACAAGACTCAGCATAGAGCTGTAACCATGCTTAAGATTTATTACAGTGAAAGGATATAAAGCAAAATTAACAAAGGAAAAGGTTCATGAGGCAAAGCCTAGAAGACACCAAGTGGAAGCTTCCTAGAGTCCTTTCCCAGTGAAGTCACACAGGGTGTACTGAATTCCTTCAGCGTTGAATTATGGCAAGCAACATGTATGGGTTCTTTGATAAATCTGCTATTTTATTAAACCCCCAAACATTGAATCTATCTAGTTTAGTTACATAATTGCTTACCTAGATGAGCTATATTTAATAATATCTAATTGTTGGAGGGATTTCAAACTCCTCCATCCAGTGTAAATGTAAAACACATTGCCATTGAGAGACATAATAGTAGAAATTGTCTGCACCTAATTATATATTATACTTTACTTATAGGACATTGGCTTTTAACTTTTATTTGACCAGTCAGACGGCCAAAGATTTAGAGCTCACATGGCAGAAATGTGTAACTACTTTTGTCCAAGAAGAAAATTCTATGGATACAGGAATTCAGTCGCTATAGTTATCATTTATGTAAGTTTCAGAATGTTAGCAATGGATGTAACTGTTGATTATATTACTTTTTTCCCTATTGGTAGTTACGTATTGGTAATGTAGCCAACCATTACATCATGATTTAAGTTTTCTTATACTGTTTTCTAAATAAATAAGCTTTCTTACTCTGAGAGATAATATTCAGATGGCTAATGAGACTCACCTGGGAATAAAGTTTAGGCCGGGAAGGGTTGTGGTTTTCTTCTATATCAAACCTCTCAAGTGATACGATATTTACTTTATCTTATTCTAGTCTGCAGTATTTTCTTTGTCTTTCCATACTTGAACCTCCTGTATTGCTGGCCTTATTTTCTACATACTAGGAAATTTATACCTCAGATTCTGATGATGTTTATGTTTTTGGCATCCTAGTAACCTTTATTGGATGGGTAAATTTTTCTGATTCTAAGTTAATTTGATCAGAACTTGTTCATAGAATCAAATAGTTGCAACATTATTATAAGATCCATTTGCTTATATAATTTGAAGAGATAAATTAGACAGAATTTATACTCTAAAAGCACTTACAGTATGCTGGGAACTAGGGACACAAAGGTGAGTAAGATGTCATCCCTGTCTTTGGTATGGCTAAGTGGCAAGTACATGGGATGGGTTTTAGTGTTAGATTGCTTTGATACAGTCCTAACTTCAGTACAAGCTTCAGTTTTTCATTTGAAACATGGTGATAATCATGATTTTCTATAAAGTGCTTAAGAGAATGTTATAGTTAGTCTTCAATAAATGCTAGCTGTTGTTATTCAAGGAATCACTACAGATCAGATGCCCAAGCTGGATTGGAATAAGGCTAGAGTGATATATCACTATCGAAAGATTGCCTGGTTGGGGCCTTTGCTATTCTAGGTACATTTCTTTCCTTGAACTTTTTTTGACTCTCAAAGGTTGAACTTCAAGACTCTAGAATACTTCTTTAATTATAATGCTAGTATATAAATACAATTTGAATCTTAGAAGAGTAAGATTATACTGTTTACCTTTTTTTTTGTGATGTTGCTTACGTGCCCACAGATTCCTTATAAGTGGAGGAAATAATTAGCTTTTTAGCATTTCTGTCAATAAACTTCTTTCCAATGGACTATTTAAATAATAAGCAAACATCATAAGTAAAAATGTCAAGTAATTGAGGAAGGTAGAATTAAGTAATGTTCAAAAGCTTAATCATTTATTATGTCATTTTTTGTAGAATGAATAAGTTTTAAAAGTCTCTTCCAATATTAAATTATTAAGGAATTATGTTTCTGTATATATCATGCAAGCATATTTATTCTTATATTTTATGTTTTATCTTTTCAATTTAACTGAATAGACACTATTATCTTACCATTCTTTTAAAAATGGCAAACACATATATATAGAATTTAGATCAATTTTTCCTCAGGACAAGGGCTTATGCAAAGATGAGTGAGTCAGCATTTATTGAATCTAAGGCTATGGGTAAAATGTGAACTAAGAATACACTTTTGTAGTTCAGGTCTAGTTTTATAAAACATGACTCTGAAAAGTTAAAAGCAGATACTGCTTTGGAGTTTTACCTCTTACTTCCATTGGATGATCATATCTTGAATTATTTCGTTCCACTGATAACTTTATTTTGTATTTATACTGATTTATTACTATGTATCTCATATAGTAATAAAGTATGAGCTATCATATTTTTTAAAAAGAGGAATAGCTATAAACATTATATATTGTCTCATCTTCTAACCAAGTAATAGTAACAAAGCCCTTTTTTATTTCTCATAATTTATAAGTAGATAACACTACTTATGATTTTCATTAGAGAACTGTCTGAAAAATTATGCTCTTTTTTTGCAGCCTCTTGAAGTGTTGCCAACATGTATGTTTTTTCTGAATCCAGAGTTGAATTTTTATACTCTGTTTTTTGTACGCTTGATTTCAGTGAGATGCTGGTTTGTGTCTCTCTTGCTTGTTTTTTTCTTTATGTTTTGTCCAATTTATGGGGTGAAGACTTGCATGATGGCTCTTTGTTTCTGTTATAGATAGGTTGGAATCTATCTTTGCTGTTAGTCTGCCAAGGTAGAATGGAGGAGTGAACTGAGACATGAACTCCTATCCACGTTTTGCCATCATCTAACTTTGTGATCTCTTTGGTCTCAGTTTAATCTTCAGTAAAATAAAGTTGTTAAACTAAATGAAGTTGATAAGATATCTTCTGACTCTTAAAAAACAATCCCAGGATTTTTTGAATATGGTAAACACATAACATGAAATCTACCTTAAAAAATTCTAAGTGTACTGTACAGTATTGTTAAGTATATGAATATTTTTGTACAGTAGATCTCTAGAACTTTTTTTTATTTTGCATGACTGAAACTCTATACTCATTGAACAGTAGCTCCCCACTTCTCCCTCCCTGACTGTCTGGCAACCACCATTCTACTTTCTGTTCTAAGAGTTTGACCACTTTAGATGCTTCATGTAAGTGGAATAATGCAGCATTTGTCCTTCTGTGGCTTATTTCACTTAGCATTGTGTCCTCAAGTTTCATCTAAGTTGTAGTACGTGATAGAATTTTTCTTTTTAAACACTGAATAATATTCCATTGTATGCATATACCACACTGTGTTTATCCATTCATCCACCGATGGACATTTAGGTTGTTTCCATCCCTTGACTATTATGAATAATAGGACATGAATGTGGGAATGTGAATATGTCCTCAAAATCCTGATTTCAGTTCTTTTGCATAAACAACTTCAAGATCAATCATAGAGTACATTAAAAAAATTTTTTTTGAGGAAACTTCATGCCGTTTCCCATAGTGGCCACATCTTTTTACATTCCCACCAACAGTGCACAGATGTTCTAATTTTTTCACATCCTTGTCAACACTTCTTATTTTTTTTTGATAATGTTAATCCCACCGGGTATGAGGTGACATCTCATTATGGTTCTAATTTGTGGTTAGAAAGGATACTTAGTGTGATTTCAGTCTTAAATTTGTTAAGACTTGTTTTGTGATCTCACATGTGATCCATCCTAGAGAATGTTCTGTACGGACCTGAGGGAGAACATGCTGTTGCTGTTGGGTGGAATGTTCTGTGTGAGTTTGTTAGGACCACTTGGTCTATAGTGTTGTTCAAGTCCTCGGTTTTCTTATTGATCTTCTGTCTGGATGTCCCTTCCATTATTTAAAATAGGATATCGAAATCTTCTACTATTACTGTATTGCTTTCTATTTTCCCATTTGGTTCTGTCAATGTTTGCTTTATATATCTGGGTGCTATGATGTTGGTTGCATATATATATATATGTATATATAATTATCATATTGTCCTGGTGAATTATCCTGTTTATCATTATATAGTGTCCTCCTTTCTCTCTTGTGATGATTTTTGATATGGATAACCTTGCTGTCTTTTGGTTACCATTTGTATTAAATATCCTTTCACTTTCAGCCTGGTGTATCCTGAAATCTAAAGTGACTCTTTTGTAGATGTCATTATAATGGGATCTTGTTTGGGTTTTCAGAATCCATTTAGCCACTGTATGCCTTTTGATTGAGCAGTTTAATCCATTTACATTGAAAGTACTTAGTGGTAGGAAAGGACTTACTGTTGCCATTTTGTTAATTGTTTTTTGTCTGTCTTATAGCATTTTTTTTGTTCCTTGTTTCTTCTCTTGATGTCTTCTTTTACGTTTCATTAATTTGGTAGTGACACTTTGATTCCTCACTCCTTTTCTTTTTTCTTTTTTTCTTTTTCTTTCTTTTTTTTTTTTTTTGAGACAAAGTCTCGCTCTGTCGCTCAGGCTGGAGTACAGTGGCATGATCTTGGCTCACTGGAACCTCTGCCTCTTGGGTTCATGTGATTCTCCTGCCTCAGCCTCCCAAGTAGCTGGGATTACATGTGTGTGCCACCAATGCCTGGCTAATTTTTGTGTTTTTAGTAGAGACGAGACTTCACCATGTTGGCCAGGCTGGTCTTGAACTCCTCACCTCAAGTAATCCACCCACCTTGGCTTCCCAAAGTACTGAGATTACAGGCATGAGCTACCTCACCCAGCCACTCATTTTCTTTTGTGCATGTTCTACGTGTATTTTTTTTATGGTTGCCATGGGTCTTACATCAATATCTAACAATATTTTAAGCTGATAACAAGTTACATAAACTTCAGTCACATACATAAACTACTTTTTTACTTCTCCCTCCCTTTTTATATTACCAATGTCACAAATTACATCTTTTTAATAAAGTTCATCCATTTACATGGTTTTTTTTTATGTTACTTATACTTTTGCCTTCTAAACCCTGTACCAGAATTAAAAGTGATTCACGCACCACTGTTATAATATTATAGGATTCTTTGTTTATATATTGCCAGGAAACTTTATATTTCCATATGCTTTCGTGTTGCTGTCTGGAGCCCTTCTGTTTCACCTTGCAGGACTACGTTTAGATTTTTTGTAAGGCATGTTTAGTGATGATGAACTCTCTCAGCTTTTGTTTATCTGGAAATATCATTATTTCTCTCTTTTTTTTTTTTTTTTTCTGAGACAGAGTCTTGCTTTGTCGCCCAGGCTGGAGTGCAGTGGCACAGCCTCAGCTTGCTGCACCCTCTGCCTCCTGGTTCAAGCAATTCTCGTGTCTCAGCCTCCTAAGTAGCTGAGATGACAGACGTGCACCACCATACCCAGCTAATTTTTGTATTTTTCTTTAGTATAGATGGGATTTCACCATGTTGGCCCAACTGGGCTTGAACTCCTGATCTCAGGTGATCCTCCCGCCTTGGCCTCCCAAAGTGCTGGGATTACAGGCATGAGTCACTGAACCTGGCCTCTCCTTCATTTTTGAAGGATAGTTTTACCAGATATAATATCCAGTATCTTCGTTGGCAGTACCTGCCCACTAACTCCTGCCCACACCTTTCAGCACTTTGAATATATCATTTCACTCCCTTCTTGCTGGCAAGATTTCTGCTGAGAAATCTAGTCATAGTCTTATAGGGGCTCCCATAGCAGTCCTGTGATTCTTAATTAGTTTATCAAGGAACTTGAACTCTGGAGGAGCGAAGAGAAAACATTGAGTTATATGAAGCCAGATCTTGAGACAGTCAATTATAGGGCACTTTCCAGCTTCTTTTACAATAAAGGTAAAATCCGAGTATTCATTGTATTTTCAGCCTCTGAAGGGTATAAGATTCAAGATTAGGAGGATCAAGAGCTGGTAATTGCATCTCAAGTAAATACATATTCATAAGGAAATAATTATTTAATTAATAATAATAAAAAAATTAGCCCATCCTTTATGCAAAAAGTATTTTCCACAGACATCTATCTGTATCTGTTTTTCCCTAGTGAAACAGTCTCTGTTTTACTTTTTCCATTTAATTGGGGACTTAATTTGGGCTACTATGCCTTGAGAACTGTGTTAAGTCTAAGATTATTTACTGTAAACATTTCCTACTTTGTTTATTTCTGAACTGGCCAGAGGAAAAGACACACCCTTACATACTTTTTTTAGGGCCAAGTCTCATAAAGGAACTGTGTACTCTTACACATAAATACAGTACTTTATTTCTCTCCTGACACTATAATTACAACATTTGTTTGAAAGTCACACAACTAAATACGCTAGTTTATAAAATGTCACTAAATATACTCATTGCCCTTCTGAAAACTAAGAATCTGTCAGTGTGTCTTGGTAGAAATCTCTCTAGAAGGGGATAATGCATTGAGATCAGTGTAAGCCAATTTAAGATAACCGTTTGTTTTTAATTAAAATAGGAACTGAAAAGTCAGTTCAAAAATTTGTCTCCTTTCATTTGCCCAAGGTGAGAGTGATAGAATTTCTCTTCCAATCAAGTCTCTGCACTTGTTAAAAACATCATGCATTTTGGCTGTCTGTTGTGAGATCGTAGCTATTACATGCACAGCTCCACATGCTGCTGTGGTGTATCGTGGTCAGGGTCATTAATGAATTAATGTTTAATTGTCAATGTCTTGGTGGTAAAGTTAAGAGGATATTTTTTCACTTTTGAAATTGAATTAAAATAGATGTCTTCTAAGTTTAGAAGGAACAGGCTTTCTAAGAATAGAACAGATAGAGAAAATTAACAAATACAGTGGGCTCTTGACATCAGCTGGTTTTTCCTCTGTGGATTCACCAACTGCAGACAGAGCATATTTGGGGAAGAAAATAAAAATAACAATTTAACAATAAAGATAATATGAATAAACAATATAGTACAACAACTATGTACATAGCATTTACGTTGTTTTAGGCATTATAAGTAGTATTGAAATGATTTAAAGTATATGGAAGAATGTGCATAGGTTATATGCAAATACTGTGCCATTTTATATAACATGCTTGAGCATCTCTGGATTTCGCTATCCATGGAATGGGGTGTGCGTATCTGTGTGTCTGACCGTGCTGGAACCAATCCCTGTAGATACTGAGGAATGACTGCTGGACAACAAACTTTTGAAATGTAGCATATGGCAAATAAAAATTTTTGACATTACAGTTTGTGCTATCAAGTAAGTGCTTTGATTATAGTAGATATTTAGCAAATAATTTTGAATTGAATTTTAAAAAACCATTAAAATATAATTTACATCTCATATAATTCATCCATTTGGAGTGTACAATTCAATGGCTTTTATTATATTTACAGAGTTTTGTAAACATTACCACAACCAATTTGAGAACATTTCATTACCCCCAAAAGAAACCCCATGCCCATAAGATATCACTGCCTGTTTTTTCACCCTCCCTGACCACCCTGCTTCTTACTTCCCCTGTCCTAGACAACCACTAATCTACTTTCTATCTCTACAGATTTGCCTATTCTGGGCCTTCTACTCATATAAGTGAAATCATACAACACGAGGCTTTTGTGGCTGTTTTTTTTTTTAATCTTAGCGTAATGTTTCCAAGATTCATCCATGTTGTAGTATGTAACAATAGTTCATTTATTTTTATGGCTGAATAATATCCCGTTGTATGGTTATACTGTATTTTGTTTGTTTATTCATCAGTTGATGGGCATTGGGTTGTTTCCACTTTTTGGCCATTGTAAATAATGCTGTTCTGAAAATTCATTTACAGAAGTTTGTGTGGACATATGTGTTCTTTTTTCTTAAGTAGATAACTAGGAATCGAATTGCTAGATCATATGGTAATTCTATGTTTAACCATTTAAGAAACTGATAGAATGTTTTCCAAAGGGCCTGAACTACTTTACATTACCACCAGCAGTGTAAAAGGGTTCCAATTTCCTCACATACGTGGCAACTTTTGTTATTGTCTATCTTTTGATGATAGCTTTTGCATGATGTGTGAGGTGGTATCTCATGGTTTTGATTTGCATTCTATCATGTCTGATGAAATTGATCATATTTTCCTGTGTTGGCCATTTGTTTATCTTCTTTGGAGAAAGGTGTATTCAGATTCTTTGCCTGTTTTAAAACCTTTTTTTTGGTAAATTGTTTTATTATTATTATTATTATTTTATTTTTATTTTGATGGAGTCTCGCTCTGTCACCCAGGCTGGAGTGCAGTGGCGCAATCTCGACTCACTGCAAGCTCCTCCTCCTGGGTTCATGCCATTCTCCTGCCTCAGCCTCACGCTACAGGCACCCGCCACCATGCCTGGCAAATTTTTTGTATTTTTTAGTAGAGGCGGGGTTTCACAATTATTGGGTTTTAAGAGTTCTTTATATATTCTAGGTACAAATCTCTTATTAGCTATATGGTTTGCAAATACTCTTTCCCATTCTATGCGTTGTTCTTTCACTTTCTTTATAATGTCTTTTGAAGGACAAGCATTTTTGCGTTGATGAAATTCATTTTTCCTTTTGTGGCTTGTACTTTTGGTGTCATGTCTAAGAGCTTTCTCTACCCCAATGTCAAAAAGACTTAATCCTATATTTTCTTTAAGAATTTTATAGTTTTAGCTCTTACATTTAGTTCTAAAATCCATTTTGAGTTAATTTTTACATGTTGTGTGAGAAAGGGGTCCAACTTGATTCTTTTGCGTGTGGGTATCCAGTTGTTGAATTCCAGCACTGTTCATCAAAGAGACTCTTCTGTCCTTATTGTTTTTTTTCTGGGGATCCTTGTCAAAAACCAATTGATTATAAATGTAAGTTTTCATTTCTGGACTCTGAATTCTATTTCATTGATTTGTCTTTCTAATCTTATGCCAGTACCATACCGTTTTGATTACTTTAGCTGTGTGGTAAATTTGGAAGTGAGAAGTTTGAGTCCTCAAATTTGTTTTTCTTTTTCAGGATTATTTTGGGTATTAAGGGTTCCTTGCTTTTACACATGCATTTATGATCAGCTTCTCAATTTTTGCAAAGAAGCCAGGTGGAATTTTGATAAAGATTGCATTTAATTTCAAGATCAATTTGGGAAATAATTATGTCTTAACAATACTATGTCTTCTGATCCATGAATATATTTGTTTTCACATTTTATTGTGTTATGCATAGAGATTGAAATGAGGACTTAGAGGGAAATTTTTGTCCATTGGCTCCTTTGTAGTACACTGACTAATTACTTCTTACTGGAGTAACCTAATTGAATGTTTCATTATGTGAAATTTTATTGTTTACATATCTTAAGTGTTGGCTGTTCATTAGAGCTTTAAATATCTTTGAGGCAGGATATATCTTTTTATTTTTTTGAGACAGGGTCTTGCTCTGTCATCTAGGCTGGAGTGCAGTGGTGCAATCATGGCTCACTGCCATGTTGAGCTCCCAGTGTTAAGTGATCCTCCCACCTTACCCTCCGAAGTAGCGGGGGCTACAGGTGTGCACTACCATGACCAGTTAATTAAAAAATTTTTTGTAGCAACAGGGTCTTCCTGTGTTGCCCAGGCTGGCCTTCAACTCCGGGACTGAAGCAATCCTCCTGCCTTGGATTCTCAAAGTGCTGGGATTACAGGGGTGGGCCACCATGCTTGGCAAGGCAGGACGTATCTTAACTGCTATCGTATTTCTCAGAAGTGATGTTATAGTTGTTCAAGAAAAGCACTTTTTGATTGGTGTTTGGCAGCTAATTATAAAAGTGGTAGAATACTAGTGATGAAATTATCATTAGCCAATAATAGCTAACTGATATATTCTAAGTCTTCCAATTCATTCATATTCATATTATTCCTCTGGAAAAAAAGATAAATATTCCATTATGTATTACTTTTTTGTAACAAGGCATATGTAATATATTTTAAAAATTTATTTTAGGTGCCAAATCTGATTCCAGTTTTGATGTTCAAATTGGGAAGACCACTGGAACCTATATTATATAATGATATATTGTATAGTTTACCTAAGCTTGGTGTTCACAAGGTTAGTATGTTAATTAATTTAGTTGGGGAGAAAAGTGAGTCATGAATAATACATTGAATTCTTTTTAGTATTATGAAATTTTGAGCCCTAAATTTTGCCATAATCACTACTTCTCTTGTTGAGCTAGGAGGTAATATCTGAAGACAAAAGTATTTATTACAATATTTAATAATTAATTCTGTTAAATTACTTAGTATCCAAGTTTTCACTTTGGCCATTTTCTGAGATTAGGTCCTTATATCCCCGGGATTGCTATCTAGCCCCTCCAACGCTATCTTTCATCCTTTAAGAAGGTGGGTAATATTGCAGCAAACTTTCTTTTCAGTCTTCATTTTATAACAAGGGGTTTAAAAATGCTTTTGGTAACCTCGAGGTTGTCTGCATTCACGTTTATACAACTAGAGTTTCTTGAATATTTTCTAGGTGTGTGTAGGACAAATTCTACGAGTAATACAACTACTTGGAACCACCCCACGACTAAGAGCTGTCACTTTGCGTTTGCTGACATCATTGTGGGAAAAGCAGGTAATTTCAGATATACACTTGCATGAGTATTAAATATATTCCTTTCACTGAAGGAAAATAATTATGTTATATATGGCAATGCTTTGGTTTAGTGGTATTAATGAGTGGCATCAATGATTGCATTGAAAAGGTTTTGATTTATTGTGATGCATTTGTAATGCAGTTAGTTGCTATTGACTTTCAGAGAAATTGAGAATATAAAATCTTATTTCTTTATTTCTGAAATGTATCTTTCCATTTGCTTGAGAAATAATGGACATATAAATGATTAGAGCCTTTGTAATTAGGGTGAGATTTAGCCACTTTCTTCTTGTTTTATGAAATCAACAGTACATTGGTCTATAAGAAAATCCCCAGTAATCACTACAACAATCTCCTCTGCTGATTAGAAGAACTACATTATAATTTGCAATGCAAATGGAGGATTTGGAGGTGAAAATGCTGCATAAAAGGAAGGTGATGATTATTCAACTCAAGTTGGGAAACTACCTTTTTTGTAAAATTGCTTTTGTAGGACCGAGTCTATCCTGAACTGCAGCGTTTCATGGCTATGTCTGATGTACCTTCTCTTTCGGTGGGCAAGGAAGTCCAATGGGAGAAACTGATTGCAAAAGCAGCATCAATCAGAGATATATGTAAGCAGAGGTATGATGTTGTTAACTCTTAGGAATGTATATCATGATATATTATTTTGTATTTAATTTTTTTATTGCAAGCAAGAGGCAAGAAAAGATAGGCAGAGAATATATGAGTAGTAATAATTTTTTATCTTAAGTTTTCTGATTATAAAATTTAATAATATTGAACAATAGCTTTGAGAAGTGTGTCTTTCCTTTTCAGGTCTAGTCTTGTATCTAGGTTTGTAGGATATTTATATCCTTTTCTGATTAATAATTTAATATTGCAGTAAAACATGTGATATTATGTTTTCTATTTTTCCGTATATGAATCCCTGAAAACTACACAGTAGACTGTGGTCATAAACTGTTCTTTCTTATATTCTCCCTTGGTTTAAGTAGGGAGATAAGTAGTTTTAATGGGGAGCCCTTATTTTTGACTTACTGTGTGGAATTATTTGTAATTATAACAAGGAAGAAAATGATGATGAATTTTTATATATGTTGTAAGCTTTTAGGAAAACATAAAGAAATTAGGAAGATGACTCTGCTGTTCTAGATTATGGATTAATAAACAGGGTGGAGGTGATAAGACTGAAATAATACAAGTCGAGCTCTACCATATCAAAACTTTTTTTCTTGCATGTGCTAAGATGAAAATGTTTACAGAGGAAATAGACTTGATGCATTTGAAATAGTTGTAGTCCTGCAGTTTCATTTGTTGATCAGGCCACTGCATTGAATTCTTGGTAACATCATTCTCACTTCTGTTAATGACAGCAGTGTGAATGCTACTTTCTGAAGCTGTGCAATGGATTGGCTAAGATGCTGATAACATGGATGATTCCTGTTTCAAGTAAAATTTGGATCAGAATATACAGAAACTAAGCCCTAGCAATTTTGCCTCTTTTCTAAGCTTCCATCTTTTAGCAACACAAAAATGACCTCAGTGTAAAAGAAAAAAAAAAAAAAGGAATTACATGTGTATAACCCAAGGACTGGGAGTTTGAATTTTATTGAGCTATTGGCATGGAAAAAAATTCAGAGATGAAAGTTATTGGCTGACATTCTTATTTTATATAATTAAAGTTGAGGCTCAGAATAGACTGAATATCAAACCAGATCAGAGTCTACTGATAACTTATTCAGTATTCATTTCAGTTACTACCTCCAGATCTGTACAATTTTTTCATTTTGGAAAATTATTTCCACTTGTGGGACAGTGAAACAATAGAATTCTGATAGGTAATTTCATCAATTTACATTTTGTTAATTAAAGAAAAGATATTATTGAAAGGTAACAAGGAATTCAGGGAATAGACTTGCATAACTGTGAAATTAATGATATTCTGGCGATAGCACAATATATGTGGATTAGAAAGGAGAGGAGGGGTAGGAGGATGAGTGAATGAATTTAGCACAGTATCTGGTATGAGATAGGAGCTCAGTCGGTTATAGTTTTTATAATTTTTATCATTATCATCATTATTATGATAGGTGCAGCCACGCTGGTTAGTATTGCTACTAGCACAAATCATCTCCTGTTCTCAAATTCTTGCTTTTGTAATGAGTATCTGATACTATCAGGCAAGAATAGCTCTATCTTTACCAATAATCTCAATTAGGTAATTCAGTTCTTTTTACCATTAATACAGCCTTGAGTTTTTCTCAATTTAGACAAGAGGATTTGTGATTTAGGATGAATGAAATTTGTTAAGTGTCTTTTTGGGTTATTTCTGTATAAAAATGAGCATAAAATTATAGCAGAAAATGATCATGATGCACATTTTTGAAGAAAAAACATGGTGTTAATATTTGAGGGTCACCATTTAGTGGCACAAGAGTATAGAAAATGATGGATGCTTTTTGTTTAGGCAAAAGATCTGGGAGTGATAATTGCTCTTTAGCATTAATTTTGCTTTTAAACTTTAATTTCTTGTAGGCCATATCAACATGGTGCAGATATGTTGGCAGCTATTTCTCAGGTGTTGAATGAATGCACCAAGCCTGATCAAGCTACTCCAGCAGCCTTGGTGTTACAAGGTCTTCATGCACTCTGTCAAGCTGAGGTAGGCGTTTCTAAATTGCTTTGGATAGTTTTGAAGAAAATCTTTTATAAGGCAGAGTGGGTACAAGAATGTAAGATTAGATTCAAATAACTGAAAGTCTGAGTGTTCATTCTCAGTGATTTTTTTCTTGGAAAAGTGAAGCAAGACCTACTTTACAAATTCTTTCTAGAAGGGAATCTTGAAACATCCCGTCATGTAGGCATTCTCTAGAGATCAAAGAAAACCAGACTTCAGGTTTTTCTTTGTTCTTATTTATTTTTGTTAAGACAAAAGGGAAAGTTGTGCCTATAGGAGAACTCTAGAATATAGTTGCTTCTTAATTTTGTGATGAGAAAGCTTTAGAAACAGGTGAGGTGAAGAAATTGTCGTGGGCCAATGGCACTTTTATAGCTAACAAAAATTATTGTTTGCTAAACGATTGGGAAAGAACCATTCATTCCTAGTGATTAGATTGAGTAGAGTGGGTAAATGTTAGAACTAAACTTGTAAATCATTTTCTGAACTTCAGACTGTTCCCAGAATTGTAACACAGCAGAGAGAATCTACTGTTTTAGAGAAATGTGGTAATTTCACCAAAGATCATTCATTGACCTAACCAAACTTTTTGACTTAGTGAACATACATACCCAATTGTAGTTTTTTAGTGAATGAGACTAAGTAGAATTCTCTCACCTTAAGGTTATGGTTAGTTATGGTTGACAATGATAGTAATGAATATAATGATATGATAATATAAGTGACAGCCATATTGAGTGCTATGCTCATGTCCTTGGGCTAAGCACTTTTTATGTATTTTTCTTTTTTTTTTTTTTTTTTTTTTTGAGACGGAGTCTCGCTCTGTCACCCAGGCTGGAGTACAGTGGCGCGATCTCCGCTCACTGCAAGCTCCGCCTCCTGGGTTCACGCCATTCTCCTGCCTCAGCCTCCCGAGTAGCTGGGACTACAGGCGCCACCACCTCGCCCGGCCAATTTTTTTGTATTTTAAGTAGAGACGGGGTTTCACCGTGTTAGCCAGGATGGTCTCGATCTCCTGACCTCGTGATCCGCCCGTCTCAGCCTCCCAAAGTGCTGGGATTACAGGCTTGAGCCACCGCGCCCGGCTTTATGTATTTTTCTTAACAACTCTGCAGTATAGGGATTAACACCATTTTACAGATGAGGAAGATAGACCCCAGAGAGAGGATAGATATTTACTCAGGATCTTGGTTTGAGAATATACTTCTATTCTTTTTGGTCAACACTTATTTCAGCAGGCAATGAAAATCATTGCTGTTTAAAAACTGATGTGTAGTAAGGACAATGCTTTCACATCATGTGCCCAATATTTGGAAAAGTTGTTAGAACTTAATGGCAAGGGGCCGTTATAGCAGGAGAATACCACGCATACCCAAGGACACTTGATTTTACTGCTTCTATCAGTTATCTGAGATTGGGAAATATCTCTTTAATAGTTGTATTACTTTCATAATAAGTAATTCTAAGCTCTATGTTTAAACCAGCTTTGAGAGAAGAAAGAATTCTAAACTTTCACTTCCAAAAGGTGACCATTTTTACTGTTTTGCAGTATTTCCTTTTCATTATTTTTTCCTAACAGGCATCAACTCATTTCTGAAATCAACATTTTTTCTTACAATAAATAGTAATTTACCCTTATAGCTTTTATGATTCCATTGTTTTCTCTGCCCATCCCCTCCTGCTACTATAAGGCTCTATAGTTTATCAATGCTTATTAATTTATAAGAAATACCCTGAGTTTGGCACTGACATTTCTCATTCCATTTCTCTAAGCCATCATCATTAACTGTGGTTAGTACTGAAGATAAAGCATGTTTCTTTTTAGGCAGTAGTGTACGTAATATATATCAGTTGTTCTATGTGTCCTTTGACTAGTTTAGGTAGCTTCTCTGAAACTTCGTTCCTTCAAAGGAGGATAAAATAAGATTATACACAAAAAAGACGTAGTGTAGTATCTGCTCACATAGGTATTAATAAATAATAAAGCAATACCACTAATCAGTTAAGTTCATTTTATTTTAAAGAATGCTTATTTTCCTACCTCTTGTTTTTCATCTGTTCATTTTTGTCTAGAAAGTAAATTTTATTGATGCTTACTAAAGCAAACGATTTTATTGATGCTTACTAAGTGTTATATGCCAGTTTTTTTAATAGATATTATCAATGTCCAGAATTGTGGAATTTGTTGAAAGTGACTGTATTACTGTTACTTTCGACGATAATTTTTTTAATGTTTGGTAATGAATAGCTTTGTGTTTATCTAAATAAGTAGATATAATCTATTTTCCTCTGAGGCTTGATGATGGTAGTAATATATCTTTATGTTTTGTTTAAGGCTTTCCAAGCTCTGTGTGTGTGTGTGTGTGTGTGTGTTCATTACTTGTGAAGCTGCTGGTGTTATGTCCTGTGATGTGTGTTACAGTCATAAAGTATACTTGGTATTCCCGGCTCTTGCCATGCTGCATTTACTAATTTGGGGCTCATCTTTTGTTTTGTTTTGCGTCCAGAGTGCTATTCACAGAGGTCAGCTTGTATTCTGTGAAGCCGGTTATTTTGTTTTCTAATTGATATCATGTGTGAAGCGTGATGTAGCCAAGATTTCAAGAAGGAAAACATTCGGCATAGTTATAAATCCATTTCCCGGTAGCATTTGGTAATGATTTGTCTATCTGTTACTCTTTAGATCCTTAAATATCGAATATAATTAGGTATATGGAAAGACAGCCTAATTTGGTGAAATAAAACAAATTAATAAAGATAAGAGAATAAATTGAATAACTCTATCTTTAAGAAAATAACCTTAGTTGGAAAAGTACCCAAAATTGGATTTTGCAGGGCTTTGCCCACTTTGCCTTTGTAAAATAAGTAGCTTTTTCCCCCCTTAGGTTTGAAAGTGAACTCTTTCATCTTGAAAGTTGTAATCATGAAATTCTTTTGTCTTTGCTTGCATCAGGTTAAGTTTAGAATTATTGCTGCTTAATTATTTATCCTAGACATCAATGAAAGATTAAAAGGGTGGATTCTATCTACCTTCCAATTCTGTCAAGGTAAAGATTGTGTTTTCAGTATGGGTTTCTTTAGTGCTACTTTGCTAAACAAACAACAGAGAGAGAAGGTTGTAGGAATCTTGGCTGACCATAAAGGCAAAAATTTAGTCTGGCTGTCTGGAATTGGCAAAGAGAAATTTGTCCCTTCCTTAATGCTATTGATGTATTGATTTGGGAATTTACAAGTTTGTTTTTAGGGCTGAATTGCTTTTAAAAAATTATAGCTAATGTTTCTTGGGTTCTGTGATTGTTAATATTGGGTGTCAACTTGATTGGTTTGAAGGATGCAAAGTATTGTTCCTGGGTGCATCTGAGGGTTTTGTCAAAAGAGAGTAACATTTGCGTCAGTGGACTGGGAGAGGCAAACCTACCCTCAAACTGAGAGTGTACCATTTATTCAGCTGCCAGCATGACTAGAGTAAAGCAGGCAGAAGAAGTTGGAAGGACTTGACTTGCTGAGTCTTCCAGTCTTCATCTTTCTCCCATGCTGGATGCTTCCTACCCTTGAACATCAGACTCCAAGTGTTTCAGCTTTTGGACTCTTGGACACCAGTGGTTTTCCAGGGGCCCTCAGGCTTTTGGCCACAGATGAAGGCTACACTGTCGGCTTCCCTACTTTTGAGGTTTTGGGACTCAGACTGGCTTCCTTGTTCCTTAGTTTGCATATGGCCTATTGTGGGACTTCACCTTGTGATATCAAGACTCCTTAATAAACTTCCCTTCATACATACATCTATCCTATTAGTTCTGTTCCTCTAGAGAACCCTAATTAATACAGGTACCTACTGTGAATTTGAACATTTTATGATATCGGGATTGTAGGACTTCATTTTATAGTGAAGAAACAGAGGTTCTGGCAATTTAACACATGGCTCACAAGAGTAGTCTCAAGACTCCGAAGTCTCATGCTCTTTTGTTACTCCCAGGCTTGTTTCCTTTGAAAAATGTGGGCATTGAAAGTAGTAATTTTATTTATCATTACACTATGAATTTGTCATTTTCAAAGGAAAATAATTAATATTCCTGCATTCTGTTTTTCATATCTTTTCCACTGAGCTTTCTCATTACTTTTTGCCCCACCCACCATCATTTCCCTTAATTTTCTTCTTTCTGTCTGAATACAGAATGATGGCTCCAATAAGCAATAATCTTTTTAAAAAGCAATTTTATTGAGATATAATTCACAAAGCATACAATTCCTTCATTTAATGTGTATAATTTAATGAGTTTAAGTATATTCAGAGCGTTACACAGCCATCATCACAATCAATTTTAGGACACTTTTAACTCCCCACAAAACTCCATACCCTTTAGTTGTCACCCCTAATCTCCATATTCCACATTTCTCCTGGCCCTAGGCAACCACGAATCTACTTTTTGTCTCTGTGGATTTACTTATTCTGGACATTTCTTATAAACAGAATCATATGATGTGTTGTCTTTTGTAACTAGCTTCTTTCACTTAACATATTTTCAAGGTTCATCCATGTTACAGCATGTCAGTACTTTCTTTCTTTTTATTGTTGAATATTATTCTGTTTGGCTCTACCACATTTTGTTTATCCACTTATCAATTGATGGAAATTTGCCACCGACAGACAAATGGATAAAGAAAATTGTGGTGTGTATGTGATTGTTAATATTGAGTGTGTGTGTGTGTGTGTGTATGCATGTATGTATATACACCATGGAATATTATTCACCCTTAAAAAAGGAGATCCTGCCATTTAGGAAATGTAGATGAACCTAGATGACATTATGATAAGTGACATAAGACAGACACGGAAAGAAAAATATTGCATGATCTCTCTTATATGTGGAATCTGAAAAAAAAGAAAAAGCTCTGATACACAGGTATATAGAATAAAACCGTGTTTACCACAGCAGTGAGAGGGAAGAGGAAATAGGAGATGTAGGTTAAAGGATACAAAATAGAAGGTATATATGAACGGGTTTAGATAGTGAATGTAAAACGTGAGGCCCAAAGTTAATAAAATTTTATTTTGTTAAAGATTTTTATTAAATAAGTAGATTTTGGCTGGGCATGTTGGTTCATACCTGTGATCCCAGCACTTTAAGAGGTCAAGGTGGGCAGATGGCTTGAAGCCAGGAGTTTGAGGCCAGCCTGGGCAACATGGCAAACCTTGTCTCTATAAAAATATGAAAAATTAGCTGGGCATAGTGGCACACACCTGTTGTCCCAGCACTTGGGAGGCTGAGGTAGGAAGATTGAGGCTGCAGTGAGCCATGTTTGAGCCACTGCATTCCAGCCTGGATGATAGAGCAAGACCCTGCCTCAAAAAAAAAAAAAAAAAAAAGTAGATTTTAGCTACTCGTCATAAAAAAGTAACTATGTAAGATGATAGATATATTCGTTTGCTCCACTGTCATAGCCATTTTACTCTCTGTATTCCATGACATCGTGTTGAAAATCTCAAATATAAACAATAGAATATGTATTTAGAAATTGACGGACATTGGGATTGTTTCTATTTTTGGCTATTTTGAATAATGCTGCAATGAACATTTGTGTACAAGTTTTTATGTGGATACATATTTTCATTTTGGTAGATAGATCTCTAGGAGTGGGATTGGTGGGTCATATGGTAACTCAGTGTTTAACTATTTGAGGAACTGCCAAACTATTTTCCATAGTGGTTGTGCAATTTTACATCTGCACCAGCAGATGTAAGAAGGTTCTAATTTATCCATATCCTCACCAACACTTTTTTTTTTTCAAGAAAGTGATTTTATTTTTAAAAATTTTGATTTTTGTTTTAAGTTTTGGGGTACATATGCAGGATGTGCAGGTGTGTTACATAGGTAAATGTGTGCCATGGTGATTTGCTGCACCTATCAACCCATCACCTAGGTATTAATCCCAACTTGCATTAGCTATTTTTTCTAATGCTCTCCCTCCTCCCACCCCCTCCCCCGACAGTTCTTGGTGTGTGTTTTTCCCCTCCCTGTGTCCATGTGTTGTCATTGTTCAAATCCCACTTATAATTGACAACATGTGGTGTTTAGTTTTCTGTTCCTGCATTAGTTTGCTGAGGATAATGACTGCAGCTCCATCCATGTTCCTACAAAGGACAACATGCTCTCATTCCTTTTTATGGCTGCATAGTATTCGATGGTGTGTGTGTATCACATTTTCTTTAACTGGTCTATCATTGATGGCCATTTGGGGGTGATTCCATGTCTTTGCTATTGTGAGTAGTGCTGCCATGAACATACATGCACATATGTCTTTGTAATAGAATAATTTATATTACTTTGGGTATACACCCAGTAATGAAATTGCTGGGTCAGATGGTATTTCTAGTTCTAGATCTTTGAGGAAAAACTGCACCTTCCACAATTGTTGTACTAATTTACATTTCCATCAACAGTGTAAAAGTGTTCCTATTTCTCCACAACTTCACCAGCATCTGTTGTTTCTTGACCTTTTAATAATTGCCATTCTGACTGGTGTGAGATAGTATATCCTTGTGGGTTTGATTTGCATTTCTCTAATAATCAGTGATGTTAATACTAACATTTTTATTATCTGTTTTCCTTTTTAACTATAGCCATCCTAATGAGTGTGAAGTGATATCCCATGTAGTTTTCATTTGCATTTCCCTGATGACTAATAATATTGAACATCTTTTCCTATTATTTTTGGCCACTTCTGTTACCTTTTTGGAGAACCGTCTATTCAGGTCCTTTGAATATTTCCTTCTTTATTGCTTTTGACTTCCCTGATTAGCCAGGTTACATTTCATTTCTATAGGAATGATGAGTAAAAGAATTCTGTCCTGATGCCTCTAAGTAAGTGTACTTGAAAGCATGAGCTTGGTTTGTGGGCCTTTCACTACAAAGAGAGCTTATTAAACCATAGGAGAGATCAGATGAACATACATTATGTTATTCTTTGCTACTTTGTTCATGTGTAACATTTTCTTTGTTTTTATATGAAATTAGCATAATGCTTTCAGCTGGAAAACTGCTAGAGATGTTTTAATAATATTTGTAGCAGCAGTAGTAGGCATCTCTTGATTTATTGAGTGAGTACTTTCGGTATAGTTAACAGCATATACTACAGTCATTATTATTTATTATCTCATTTAGTTCTTACAATTGAAGAAAACCCCAATTGTGACAGGTACCGTTTTCTTCTGAGAGGTTTACAAAAGTTGAATAATTGCCCAAATTCATAAAGCTAAAATGTAGTAGTCAGGACTCAAACCCAAGTCTGCCTCAATACAGTTTTTATTAAGATAAAATTCACTTGCTGACATTGTGTGCTTTTTGGTGGTTGTGTTTGTGTTCACTTTACCTTGTCATGTTGTGTTATTGGAGAAAACTTTTTTTGAGAGTGGTATTTGGACTTTTTTCCTATCCTTCTCCATTTTCTTTTTGATTGGTTAATGTATAAGGTTTTGCATTATTAAGACTTTGCCTAAAGGCCTTAATGAAAAAGATGTTTTGAGCTAAAGTATATTAATTTTTAGTGTTTTACTGATTGCATATTATACTTTATATTTTTAAAGGTGTGTTGAAGTGTTTTTATCCCATTTCCAAAGATGTTAGGTTTTTAAAGCATCACATTTACTTTGGGTAATGAAAAAAAAGTATTATCATTCATTATTCTCTCACAAAGTTGTTTTCATATCCCTTTTCATTGTATTTTCTTTACACATTATTTCACAGAGTTTCTATGTTCTCTAATTAGTTTACATTCTCCTAGAAAGATTTTTGATGTAGCAACATAATTTAATGGCTTACTTTCCATTCAATGAAAATATTATTAGTAATCAAATGATTCATTTATGATTGAATGTTTAAGCTGCTTCCCATTTTTCTCTCTTATTTATTTATTGAGATGGGGTCTTGCTCTGACACCCAGGCTGGAGTGTGGTAGTGTGCATGTCCACAGCAGTCTCTATCTCTGGGTGCAAGGGATCCTCCCACCTTAGATTCCCGCGTAGTTGGGACTACAGGTGCATGCCACTATATCTGGCTAACTTAAATTTTTTGTAGAGACAGGGTTTCACTATGTTGACCAGGCTGCTTGTCTTGAACTCCTTGGCTCAAGCAGTCCTCTCACCTTGGCGTCCCAAAGTACTGAGATTATAGGCATGATAATCTCATGCCTGGCCTATGCGTACCTTTAAAGGATGTTTTTGAAATTCATTTTATTGATTAGGGATCTTATTTAAATCCATAGCTTTAAAGCAATTCTTCTTCTTTTATTTTTTTTGGACAACTTTTTCTTTTAAAAGAAGATGAAGTTGTCACAGTGTTGTTCTACAGGTATTTGGGTTTGTGGTTGTAAGTATACAAGGGATCCTCTTGATATCATAATCTCATAAAGGTTATTGTCTGTTCCCGAAGATGTTCAAATAGAATGGTTGGCAACCTTTCAGCTGTGTTCTGGCCAGTTGTCATTTATTCATTCTCTGGTAAGCAGTGGTGGTGAGGAGAGCAAGGGAAAATAAGTTGGCACAGCTTCTCCTTCAAACCCTGTCTGTTGCAACAGCAAACATGAGGTAAAGATTTCTGTAGGTAGGACACAAAATGTGTTAACTTTAAAATAAAAATATTGAAAACTTGATCCAGGCTGTGCAAGGCTTTTTGCATGTAAAGATTTATGAGACATTTTTGGCCTTCTAGGAGCTCACAGTCTGGTAGGGGAAACATGGTGTTAAGTACACTAAATGTATTTAAAATTTAGAAATGTTCAGGGGAGAGATAGAAGACACATGAACAGAATATTTCAAACCTTAAGCAGCATTCTCAGGTAGCAGAGAGAAAGATTAGGAACTAGAGGAAAGAGGCTCAATAGCTCACCTGTATGTTTCTTTTTTCTTTATATATTCTGTGATATTGAGATGTAATTCATAAATATACAGTTCACCTATATAGTGCATAATTTAGTGACTTTTTGAATAGAGTTTTGAAAAGCTTACTAAAATCAATTTTAGAACATTTTCATTACCTCAAAATGAAAGCCACATCCCTTAAGCATTGAACCCTAATCCTCCCATACCTCCCTGCTTTAGGGAACCATTAATCTACTTTCTGTCTGCATAGATATCCCTATTCTGGACACTTCATATGGATTCATACAGTGTGTTGCCTTTTGTGTTTGGCTTTTCAATTGGCATAATATTTTCAAGATTCATTCTTGTGGCAACATGTATCAATACTTTTTATAGTGTCTTTTTAGGATTGAGTAATACTGTGTTGTACGTCCATATCAGTTGATGAATATTTGGCTTGTTTCCATTTTTTTGGCTATTATGAATAATGGTGCTGTGAGCCTTCATGTACAAGCTTTCATGTTGATGTATGTTTCATCCTTTTTTTTTGGTATATATCTAAGAGTGGAATTGCTGGATCATATGCTAATTCTGTGTTTAACTGTTTTGAGGAATGCCATACTGTTTTCAAAAGTGGCAGTTCTGTTTTACATTCTCTCCAACATCTACTTTTCTTCTATTCTGCCCAAATAAGGCAGATCCTCCTGGGTAGGTGTTACAACTGAAGCATTATTAGCTGTTACCTTCATTCTTTTTTTAATTTTTAATTTTTATGGGTATATGGTAGGTATATATATTTATGAGGGTACATGAGGTGCTTTGGTACAAGCATGCAACATGAAATAAGTACATCATGGAGATGGGGTATCCATCCCCTTGAACATTTATCCTTTGAGTTACAAACAATCTAATTACACTCTTTATTTTAAAATGTAAAATTGAGTTGTTGACTGTAGTCACTGAATTGTGCTATAAAATACTTAATCTTATTCATTCTCTTTTTTCTTTGTACCCACTAACCATCCCTGCCTCCCCGCCAGTCCTCCACTACCCTTCCCATCTTTCTGTGTCTGGCTTATTTCACTTAGCATAATGCCTTCTAGTTTCATCCATGGTGTGGCAAATGACAGGACCTCCATTTTTAAGGCTTAATAATATTCCATTGTTAGTATGTATTACGTTTTATCCATTCATTTGTCAGTAGACACTTAGGTTGTTTCCATATTTTGGCCGCTGTGAATAATGCTTTAATAAACATGAGAGTGCAGATATCTTTATAAGGCCGTGATATCTTTATGAGGTAGTGACTAATGAACGTGGGAATGCAAATGTCTTTACAAAGTTGCGTATGCTACTTTATGTATATACCCAGAAGAGGGATTGTTAGGTCATATGGCAGTTTTATTTTTAGTTTCTTTAAGGACCTCTATACTGTTTTCCATAATAGCTGTATCAATCTGCATTCCGACCAATAGAGTAATAGGGTTCCTTTTTTCCATCAATGTTCTGTGTCTCTTGTGTTTTTGATAACAGTCATCCTAAAGGGTGTGAGGTTATATCTCATAGTAGTTTTAATTTAAATTTCCCTCATAATTAGTGATGTTGAGCAATAGGTATCATCTTTCAAGAGTAAACAATAGCAGTCCTGAATGGTTTAATGTTTATTATAATAAGGATGTTTGTCCTAGTATAAAAGCCACTAATATTTATATAAATAAAAGTTTGAAAACTTATGGTTTATTTTCTTTGATTACTGTAGGATTAATAGTTTTAAAATTAATTCTAATATTAACTAAAGATAAACATACAAATATCTACCTTCTCTTGATAAGACAGGAAGATCTCGCAGTACCTGGCTTGCTTTTTCTTTTTTTTTAATTTTAATTTTTACTTTTATTATTATTATACTTTAAGTTCTAGGGTACATGTGCATAATGTGCAGGTTTGTTACGTATGTATACTTGTGCCATGTTGGTGTGCTGCACCCATCAACTCGTCAGCACCCATCAACTCGTCATTTACATCAGGTATAACTCCCAATGCAATCCCTCCCCCCTCCCCCCTCCCCATGATAGGCCCCAGTGTGTGATGTTCCCCTTTCCGAGTCCAAGTGATCTCATTGTTCAGTTCCCACCTATGAGTGAGAACATGCAGTGTTTGGTTTTCTGTTCTTGTGATAGTTTGCTCAGAATGATGGTTTCCAGCTGCATCCATGTCCCTACAAAGGACATGAACTCATCCTTTTTTATAGCTGCATAGTATTCCATGGTGTATATGTGCCACATTTTCTTAATCCAGTCTGTCACTGATGGACATTTGGGTTGATTCCAAGTCTTTGCTATTGTGAATAGTGCCGCAATAAACATACGTGTGCATGTGTCTTTATAGCAGCATGATTTATAATCCTTTGGGTATATACCCAGTAATGGGATGGCTGGGTCATATGGTACTTCTAGTTCTGGATCCTTGAGGGATCGCCATACTGTTTTCCATAATGGTTGAACTAGTTTACAGTCCCACCAACAGTGTAAAAGTGTTCCACATCCTCTCCAGCACCTGTTGTTTCCTGACTTTTTAATGATTGCCATTCTAACTGGTGTGAGATGGTATCTCATTGTGGTTTTGATTTGCATTTCTCTGATGGCCAGTGATGATGAGCATTTTTTCACGTGTCTGTTGGCTGTATGAATGTCTTCTTTTGAGAATTGTCTATTCATATCCTTTGCCAACTTTTTGATGGGGTTGTTTGTTTTTTTCTTGTAAATTTGTTTGAGTTCTTTGTAGGTTCTGGATATTAGCCCTTTGTCCGATGAGTAGATTGCAAAAATGTTCTCCCATTCTGTAGGTTGCCTGTTCACTCTGATGGTAGTTTCTTTTGCTGTGCAGAAGCTCTTTAGTTTAATTAGATACCATATGTCAATTTTGGCTTTTGTTGCCGTTGCTTTTGGTGTTTTAGACATGAAGTCCTTGCCCATGCCTACGTCCTAAATGGTATTACCTAGGTTTTCCTCTAGGGTTTTTATGGTATTAGGTCTAACATTTAAGCCTCTAATCCGTCTTGAATTAATTTTTGTATAAGGAGTAAGGAAAGGATCCAGTTTCAGCTTTCTACTTATGGCTAGCCAATTTTCCCAGCACCATTTATTAAATAGGGAATCCTTTCCCCATTTCTTGTTTTTCTCAGGTTTGTCAAAGATCAGATGGCTGTAGATGTGTGGTATTATTTCTGAGGACTCTGTTCTGTTCCATTAGTCTATATCTCTGTTTTGGTACCAGTACCATGCTGTTTTGGTTACTGTAGCCTTGTAGGATAGTTTGAAGTCAGGTAGTGTGATGCCTCCAGCTGTGTTCTTTTGACTTAAGATTGTCTTGGCAATGCGGGCTCTTTTTTGGTTCCATATGAACTTTAAAGTAGTTTTTTCCAATTCTGTGAAGAAAGTCATTGGTAGCTTGATGGGGATGGCACTGAATCTATAAATTACCTTGGGCAGTATGGCCATTTTCACGATATTGATTCTTCCTATCCATAAGCATGGTATGTTCTTCCATTTGTTTGTGTTCTCTTTTATTT
Organism: Theropithecus gelada; assembly: GCF_003255815.1. Classification (NCBI taxonomy): domain Eukaryota; kingdom Metazoa; phylum Chordata; class Mammalia; order Primates; family Cercopithecidae; genus Theropithecus; species Theropithecus gelada. The sequence continues at coordinate 60,903,010 of NC_037683.1, read as the reverse complement.
CACTGAGCAGTGGTTTGTAGTTCTCCTTGAAGAGGTCCTTTACATCCTTTGTAAGTTGGATTCCTAGGTATTTTATTCTCTTTGAAGCAATTGTGAATGGAAGTTCATTCATGATTTGGCTATCTGTCTGTTACTGGTGTATAAAGAATGCTTGTGATTTTTGCACATTAATTTTGTATCCTGAGACTTTGCTGAAGTTACTTATCAGCTTAAGGAGATTTTGGGCTGAGACAATGGGGTTTTCTAAATATACAATCATGTCATCTGCAAAGAGGGACAATTTGACTTCTTCTTTTCCTTACTGAATACCCTTTATTTCTTTCTCTTGCCTGATTGCCCTAGCCAGAACTTCCAACACTATGTTGCATAGGAGTGGTGAGAGAGGGCATCCCTGTCTTGTGCCAGTTTTCAAAGGGAATTTTTCCAGTTTTTGCCCATTCAGTATGATATTGGCTGTGGGTTTGTCATAAACAGCTCTTATTATTTTGAGATACGTTCCATCAGTACCGAATTTGTTGAGCGTTTTTAGCATGAAGGGCTGTTGAATTTTGTCAATGGCCTTTTCTGCATCTATTGAAATAATCATGTGGTTTTTGTCTTTGGTTCTGTTTATATGCTGGATTACGTTTATTGATTTGCTTATGTTGAACCAGCCTTGCATCCCAGGGATGAAGCCCACTTAATCATGGTGGATAAGCTTTTTGATGTGCCGCTGGATCCAGTTTGCCAGTATTTTATTGAGGATTTTTGCATCGATGTTCATCAGGGATAATGGTGAAAATTCTCTTTTTTTGTTGTGTCTCTGAGGCTTTGGTATCAGGATGATGTTGGCCTCATAAAATGAGTTAGGGAGGATTCCCTCTTTTTCTATTGATTGGAATAGTTTCAGAAGGAATGGTACCAGCTCCTCCTTGTACCTCTGGTAGAATTTGGCTGTGAATCCGTCTGGTCCTGGACTTTTTTTTGGTTGGTAGGCTATTAATTATTGCCTCAATTTCAGAGCCTGCTATTGGTCTGTTCAGGGATTCAACTTCTTCCTGGTTTAGTCCTGGGAGAGTGTAAGTGTACAGGAAATTATCCATTTCTTCTAGGTTTTCTAGTTTATTTGCGTAGAAGTGTTTATAGTATTCTCTGATGGTAGTTTGTATTTCTGTGGGGTCGGTGGTGATATCCTCTTTATCATTTTTTTATTGCCTCTATTTGATTCTTCTCTCTTTTCTTCTTTATTAGTTTTGCTAGTGGTCTATCAATTTTGTTGATGTTTTCAAAAAACCAACTCCTGGATTCATTGATTTTTTGGAGGGTTTTTTGTGTCTCTATCTCCTTCAGTTCTGCTCTGATCTTAGTTATTTCTTGCCTTCTGCTAGCTTTTGAATGTTTTTGCTCTTGCTTCTCTAGGTCTTTTAATTGTGATGTTAGAGTGTCAATTTTAGATCTTTCCAGCTTTCTCTTGTGTGCATTTAGTGCTATAAATTTCCCTCTACACACTCTTTAAATGTGTCCCAGAGATTCTGATATGTTGTATCTTTGTTCTCATTGGTTTCAAAGAACATCTTTATTTCTGCCTTCGTTTCGTTATGTACCCAGTAGTCATTCAGGAGCAGGTTATTCAGTTTCCATGTAGTTGAGCGGTTTTGATTGAGTTTCTTAGTCCTGAGTTCTAGTTTGATTGCAGTGTGGTCTGAGAGACAGTTTGTTATAATTTCTGTTCTTTTAGATTTGCTGAGGAGTGCTTTACTTCCAACTATGTGGTCAATTTTGGAATAAGTGTGATGTGGTGCTGAGAAGAATGTATATTCTGTTGATTTGGGGTGGAGAGTTCTGTAGATGTCTATTAGGTCTGCTTGCTGCAGAGATGAGTTCAATTCCTGGATATCCTTGTTAACTTTCTGTCTCGTTGATCTGTCTAATGTTGACAGTGGGGTATTGAAGTCTCCCATTATTATTGTATGGGAGTCTAAGTCTCTTTGTAAGTCTCTAAGGACTCGCTTTATGAATCTGGGTGCTCCTGTATTGGGTGCATATATATTTAGGATAGTTAGCTCTTCCTGTTGAATTGATCCCTTTACCATTATGTAATGGCCTTCTTTGTCTCTTTTGATCTTTGATGGTTTAAAGTCTGTTTTATCAGAGACTAGTATTGCAACCCCTGGTTTTTTTGGTCTCCATTTGCTTGGTAGATCTTCCTCCATCCCTTTATTTTGAGCAAATGTATTTCTGTGCATGTGAGATGGGTCTCCTGAATACAGCAAAGTGATGGGTCTTGACTCTTTTTCCAGTTTGCCAGTCTGTGTCTTTTAATTGGAGCATTTAGTCCATTTACATTTAAGGTTAATATTGTTATATGTGAACTTGATCCTGCCATTATGATATTAACTAGTTATTTTGCTCGTTAGTTGATGCAGTTTCTTCCTAGCCTTGATGGTCTTTACATTTTGGCATGTTTTTGCAATGGCTGGTACCGGTTGTTCCTTTCCATGTTTAGTGCTTCCTTCAGGGTCTCTTGTAAGGCAGGCCTGGTGGTGACAAAATCTCTAAGCATTTGCTTATCTGTAAAGGATTTTATTTCTCCTTCACTTATGAAACTTAGTTTGGCTGGAAATGAAATTCTGGGTTTAAAATTCTTTTCTTTAAGAATGTTGAATATTGGCCCCCACTCTCTTCCGGCTTGTAGAGTTTCTGCTGAGAGATCTGCTGTTAGTCTGATGGGCTTCCGTTTGTGGGTAACCCGACCTTTCCCTCTGGCTGCCCTTAAGATTTTTTCCTTCATTTCAACTTTGATGAATCTGGCAATTATGTGTCTTGGAGTTGCTCTTCTCGAGGAGTGTCTTTGTGGCATTCTCCGTATTTCCTGAATTTGAATATTGGCTTGCCCTACTAGGTTGGGGAAGTTCTCCTGGATGATATTCTGAAGAGTTTTTTCCAGCTTAGTTCCATTTTCTCCCTCACTTTCACACACCCCAATCAGACGTAGATTTGGTCTTTTTACATAATCCCATACTTCTTGCAGGCTTTGTTAATTTCTTTTTCTTCTTTTTTCTTTAGATTTCTCTTCTCGCTTCATTTCATCATTTGATCCTCAATCACTGATACTTTTTCTTCCAGTTGATCGAGTCGGTTATTGAAGCTTGTGCATTTGTCACGTATTTCTCGTGTCATGGTTTTCATCTCTGTCAGTTCGTTTATGGCCTTCTCTGCATTAATTATTCTAGTTATCAATTCTTCCACTCTTTTTTCAAGATTTTTAGTTTCTTTGCACTGGGTACGTAACGTACCTGGCTTGCTTTTTCACATGGCAGTGACCACTTGGTGCTAAGTAGCAGTTAGAAGCTTCCTTTAGATGAGTGTGTTTTCTAATTTGGTGCACTTCTCTAGGTGTAGATTTGTATCATCTGCCTGACCCAAGTAGTCCTTGGAAGTGTGTCCTTTATTTTAGTATTATAAATAACTTCATATGTGATCTCAATTTGTCTTTGTAATACCTCTGTCTTCGACTTCACAAACTGCTCTTCAAAAAAATGTTATATGATTGAACAGTAAACACAGAAAAATGTCAGCATCACTGGTTGTTGGGAAATGTGCGCACCACTGGAATCACTAAAAAAGACTGACAATACTAAGTATTGGAGAATATATGAAGTAACTGGATATCTCATATATTGTTGGCACAAATGTAAAATGTACAACTACTGTGGAAAAGCATTGTGCAGTTTCTTATAAATATGGACATAATTCTACCTGATGATCCAACAATTCCACTTCCAGATATTTACCCAAGTAAATGAAGACATATTGAGGTAAAAGACTTGTACGGAATGTTCATTTCAGCTTTGTTAAGGATAACATATTTGAAAACAACTTGAGTTTCTTTATTCAGGAATACTGTGCAGCCGTATAAAAGAACAAGATCATGTCTGTTGCTGGGACATGGATGGAAGTGGAAGCGGTTATCCTCAGTAAATTAACACAGGAACAGAAAACCAAACACTGCATGTTCTCACTTATAAGTGGGAGCTGAACGATGAGAACACATGGACACATAGAGGGGAACAACACATACTGGGGCCTGTTGTGGGGGAGGGGGAGGGAGAGCATCTGAGAAGAATAGCTAATGTGTGTTGGGCTTAATAACTAGGTGATGGGTTGATCTGTGGAGCAAGCATGACACACGTTTACTTATGTAACAAACCTGTACACCCTATACATGTACCTTGGAACTTAAAAGTTGAAAAAAAGGAAAAAAGAAAACAACTTGAGTATCCATTATCTGGTCAATGGGTAAACAAATCGTTGTGTATTTGTATAATAGAATACTACTAGCTGTAAAAAGGAATGGACCACTGCTACTTGCAACAGCACAGATTTATCTTGAAAACATGTTCAGTGAAAGAAGCCAAACACGAGTCCATATGCCATTCCTTCCTTATGAACTTCAGGAATAGGCAGAACTAATCTATGTGGGTAGAAATCAGAGTAATGGTTGTCTTGGGGTGGGAGTAGGGAGATAGACCATGAAGGGACAGGAGGAAATTTTCTGGACTGGGTTTATATTTGCACCATCCAGTATAATAGCTATTAGCCACATATGACTAGTGATCACTTGAAATAGGCTAATCCCAATTGTGATGTGCTGTACATATAAAATATATAACCTTAGTATGAGAACAAGTAAAATATCTTATTGATAATGTTTTAAAAATTGATTGCATATTGAAATGAGAATTTTTGGATGTATTGTGTCAAATAAAGTATATTTAAAATAATTTTACTTTTTTTACTTTTCAGATGTGGTTACTAGAAAATTTAAAAGAATATATGTGGCTCACATTGTATTTCCTTGGTCTCTATTTTAATTGAGGTTGCAATTATACCTTTATACCTGTATTTATGTACTTGTCAGAATTTGCAATATCAAACTATACAATTAAGATCTGTTCTTTTTACAGTATGTTATTCTACTTCAGTAAAACAAAAGTATAAAAGCTACCTTTTTTTTTTCATGCCATGCACAATGTTTGGCATTTGGTGTGCATTATGTCCTATATTAAACATCAGAATAATCTTGTAATATAAGTGATATTTACTAAAGGGTTTAGAAAGTCTAAGTAACATACCCAAATTAACTTGGAAATACTTGGTAACATGGAGATTTGGAGATATTCTTTTCGTTTGACTGTAATTCTTGTGGTTTTACAATTGTATCATGTTGCCTTACTAATTGTGATAAAAGTGTGAGTGTAATTTAGGAACAATTTAAATTTTACTGTCAGCCGTTGACTGATTTCTCAACCTGTGTTCCATGTGGAGGTGAATGAGTCATAATATTTCTGAAAGATAATTCTCTAACTGCATAGGAATCAAGTAACATTGCTACTGATGTTTGAAGGAGAAAAAGAATGTTCAGTCTAAACAAATTGTTCAGGGTTGGAGAAGAAACATAGAATGTGCCAAAATTAAAATCAATACATTGTTCTGAAAAAGAGAGATTAACTTTTAACATTTTGTCTCCTAAAGTCCTGAGATGGGGATGTGAGGCAGTGCTTACTCCTGTATTTTCCTAATCAGCTGTGAGTCTGTTGTAGCAAAAATTAATAGGCGTTGCAGGATCATGAAGAAAAGCTCTTTCATCTTGCCCAGCTCCAAGAGGGTGCTATATTTTCAAAGCCAAGCATTGTATGATTGAGCAATAGATAAGGAGGGGGGGCGGCCTTTCCTGGGGATTCTTGACCGCTAGAAGAGTTCATTTCAGGCCATTTGTCACGGCAGTGATTTCCCCGGAAATACCCTGTGCCAAGGTTATGTTTTGGCTATTCTATCTCCTTTTATTTATTTACTTTCTGAAATCATGGTGGAAGATAGTTGTCCCTGCCCTCTCTCATCATCCTAACCCTTTGTCTAGGGGCTCCTTTGGAGCACCATGGGGTGGGAATGATTTTCAATGGGACTCAGCAGGTTTGGAAGGTTTTAGGGAGTTAGTGTGGTATAAAAATGGCCAATAGAAATCCTGCATTTTGTTTAAGCATTTTTTAGCGTGGTAAATATAATTTAATATGGAAATGTGATCCATTGTCTGATGGCAGGTTTTCTCAGCTGTGTACAGTAAGGCTTCTGTCGCCTACTGTGGATTCAGTATTTATTACACTCTGGACCCTCTTTTGTTGTTCTTATGTTTTGTTTGTGGGACTTTTAAAGGTGATTGCCTGTCTAACCTTGCAGAAGAGTTTATTAAATTTAACTTGCTATGCATTAGAGAATGAATTTGTTGGTCTTTTTGAACAGCGCTCTATGTTATTTGTAGTTGGGGCGTGTTTTTTTGATTCCTTCAGTTCTTCCTGGGCATGAAAACTCTTTTTGTACATTTGTTGAATCTATTTCCATGCTGAGCTTTTTATATACTACACAATGACTCTTTGCAGTCGAAAGTTGTAGTTTGGCCTTATTTTTAACTTTAAAAGGACAGCAGGAACTTACCTTTTATTAACATTCACTTTGCACCCTGCAAGTAGATTTTTAAGTATGGTTTTTCATTATCGAAATGAAATTTTAACTGACTGTATTATGTTTGTTTAATAGAATACCATTCAGTACACATAAGTCATGTATGAAATGGGTAGGGAAATAAAAGATAAAAGGTTTATTGCTTAAAAAGAAAACAATTATGTTGACTGCTATTCTTTAATTGATTGTTTTATTTAAAATAAAAAAACATTTGGAGATCATGGAAAGTTGAATGCTATATCCAAACTTATAATAGGAAAATTTTAAATGGAGGTCTTAATATTTTACTACTTACAATTTTTGCTTCTATCCTCCAGTCCCCTTTTCTCTGCTGTCTGCCCTTTAGTATTCCCAGATTTGTTACGATCATTTAAGATACTGTACTCTGAAAATTTACAATTTCAACTTTCGAAGTTACTACATTTAGAATCTCCATTGCCCCCTGTACTTTATTTTTATCCAGTTTGGGGGTTTATTTTGTGTCTCAAGGCTTTTTGTATAAAAAGTTCTCTCACTTGAATCAAAATCATGATCTCTGAGGATTATTAACTGACATGAGTAGTCTGTGACCAAACCTGAAGGCTGTTCAGGGTGTCCAGCCGTGAGTTTCCGGCTCTCAGTCACAAACCAAGGGCATTCTTTAAAAGATCAAACGAGCTGGACACTGGGAGGGTTTTAATGATGCCAGTTAACATCAGAGGAGCTGGGCTCAGTGGTTGCAAATTGTGCTCATCTGAATAAATGCCACTGAGCTGGAAATAATGACATGACTAAAATGATGGTAATTGTGTGCTGTTCTACCATTCCAGTGAATAAAATATACTGGTTTAAGCTTATATAATGGGTAGGGTTTTTTTGGCCAGGGGGTAAATGGGGACAGGGAGTATAGAGACGGAATCACTGAAGGAGGGCAGTAGACGAAATGACATTAATGTTTTGAAAAGGTTTTGGAATTTGAAATCTGATTGGAAGCATTATGTTTGTACAAGAAATATTAGGTCTGTTTTAAAAAGTATTTTATTTAGCATGTAGTCTCAAATGATCTAGAATTAAACTTTTATAAACAATGGTGTTATTTGTTGGGCTTAAACTCATTTCTATGCTACATAAACATGTCTATAAAAACAGGAGTATCCCACCTTCGCCATGCCTAGGATAAAATATCACTGAGAGACTCATTTCTAAAAACTCTAGTGATACCAAATTAGACTTAACCTTGATTAGATGAATTAAATCACATATACTGAAATTGTTAGTGAAAGAATTAACTTGCTTAAGGGAAATTTGAAATTAAGACAGCAAGACTGGTAAGTCTTTTCATAGTTATATAATTTATCAGAAAGCCTCACTAGCATGCATGTAAGCCCAGAAATTGTATTTGAACAATGCAATATATACCTTTTCTTTTAAAGGTGTTTATTTTAAGTTTAGAAACATTATACTTGAAGGAAAAGGATTCTTAGAGTTTGTGGACTGTACTATTAGTTGGAGGTCATTCTAAAGCCTTTTTCATGTTTTGAATATACATTAGGTATCTTTTGTGATTTAGATGACATTATACTACATAGGTCTTTTTTTTTTTTTTTTTTTTTTTTAAATTTTGAGCTTTATTAAAAGCTGGGCTTATTTCTTTTCACAATAGCCTGGTGGAATGTATTATGCCTCAGGTTCTAAATTCAGCAGTAATGAGTAAGATGTTCTCTGGGGGAGAACATTCTTTTTGCTTCAGAGCCATGGCACACGGCCTCTACTTATATAACTTGTCATTTGAGCAATTTACTTGCTTAAACAATTTGGGAGGTCATATGACTTTGATCTGAAATGGTAGAATAACAGGTCAAACAAAGTGATGTCATTGACCTTATTTCATTTATGGTATACTTGTAACCTCAGTCAGAGTGGATTTCCTTGTATTCCACTTGTTTGGCTCAGGTACTCTATCCACATTATGGACTTCATAGAAAAGTGATTGGCAGTGACTTCTCTGTAGAGCAGGATCTTCAAAAGTTTTTAGATAGCTTAGGCTACTGAATCCAAATCTTTGGAGATAAAGCTTAGACTGTTTATTTTTTTAGTTCACCATGACTTTGATGTTTAGTGAAGTTTGTGACATTATTAAGAACACCAGTATCTAAAGTGATTTATGTGTAAGCCTGCCCATGGGGTATGGAAAGAAAATATTGGAGTATTTCTTTTTTATCTTTTATCTTTAAAAGATAAATTAAGCTTTACTAATATGTAACATATGGATTGGTGGTTTCCTTACTTGCACTTACATCAGAGGATCATGTATTATGTACAGTAGCCAGGTATTCTGAAGGAAAAATGGAGAGTTCCACAGTAAAGATTAGTTGTAACACCATCTCTCTGTTAGAATACGGCATTCCCTAGGAGTTTATGCATACCAGTTATATGAATTTATATTGTATATCTATATAGGGGTGTGTGTGTGCGTGTGTGTGTGTGTGAGAGTGTGTGTGTGTGTTTCCATCATTTTGTTAACCATGCTTATTCCAGGTGTGGATTGTTACAAGGTTTATGTGAGGCACTGTTAACCTTGGCTTTATGGAATTTCATTTCATTTCATTTTTTTTTTAATTGAGACTAGGTGTCCTGCTGTTGTCCAGGCTGGAGTGCATGGCACAATCTCGGCTCACTGCAACCTCTGCCTCCTGGGCTCAAGCAATCCTTCTGCTTCAGCCTTCCAAGTAGCTGGGACTAAAGGTGTGCACACCCACGCCTGAGTAATTTTCTTGTATTTTTTGTAGAGACTGGGTTTGCCATGTTGCCCAGGCTGGTCTCAAACTCCTCAGCTCAAGTGTCCCGCCCACTTAGGCCTCTCAAAGTGCTGAGATTACAGGTGTGAGCCACTGCAGCCAGCCTGAATTTCTTTATCCTTTATGATTGTGCTTAAGCACGACTCCACACAAAAATTACTTCCCTTTTTTTTTGAACCTTGCAATCGCTTAATTTTTAAAAAATTTTTAATGTTTATGGGTACATAGGTGTCTATATTTAAGGGGTATATGAGATATTTTGACACAGGCATTCAATGTCTAATAATTACATCAAGGTTAATGGAGGTATCCATCACTTCAAGCATTTATCATTTCTTTGTGTTATGAACATTCCAATTATACTCTTAGTTACTTTAAAGTGTGCAATAAATTATTGACTGTAGTCACCGTCTTGTGCTATCAAATACTAGACCTTATTTATTATATCTAACTACATTTTTGTACTCATTAATCATCCCTGCTCCTGTCCACCAACTATCCTAGCCAGCCTGTTGTAAACATCCTTCTACTTTCTACCTCCATGAGTTCTCGATTGTTTTAATTTTTAGCTGCCGCAATTGAGTGAGAACATGTGAAGTCTTTCTATATCTGGTTTATTTCACTTAATATTCTCCAGTTTCATCCATATTATTGTGAAAGACAGAATCTCACTCTTTTTTTATGGCTGAATAGTATTCCATTGTGTATAAGTACAACATTTTCTTTATCCATTTGTCTGTCCTTGAACACTTAGGTTGCTTCCAGATCTTGGCTATTGCAAATAGTGCTCTAATAAACATAGGAGTGCAGATATCTCTTCCATGTAACTGATTTTCTTTCTTTTGGATATACACTCAGCAGTAGGATTCCTGGATCATATGTTAGTTCTATTTTTAGTTTGTTTAGGAACATCCATATTGTTCTTCGTAGCAGCTGTACTAGTTTACATTCCCACCAACAGTTTATGAATGTTCCCCTTTCTCCACATTATTGCCAGCATTCTTTATCGACTATCTTTTGGATATATCATCCTATCTCATTTAGGGTGAGATTATATCTCACTCTAGTTTTGATTTGTATTTGTCTGCCGATCAGTGACATTGAGCACATTTTCATATACCCGTTTGCCATTTGTATGTCTTCTTTTGAGAAATGTCTTCAGAGCTGTTGCTCATTTCTTAAGTGAAGTATTAGATTATTTCCTATATAATTGCTTGAGCTCCTTTTATATTCTGGTTATTAATTCCTTGTCAGATGGATAGTTTTCAAGTATTTTCTCCCATTCTTTGTTGTCTGTTCACTTTGTTGATTATTTTCCTATACAGAAGTGTTTTAGCTTGATGTGAGCCCATTTGTCCATTTTTGCTTTGCTTGCCTGTCTTTTTGATTTGCATTTCTCTGATGATCAATGATGTTGAGCACCTTTTCATCTACCTGTTTGCCATTTGTGTGTCTTTTTTTTCAGAAAGGTCTGTTCAGATCTTTTGCCCGTTTCTTAATTAGATTATTATATTCTTTTCCAATTAAGTTCTTTGAGTCCCTTATATATTCTGACTATTAATTTCTTGTCAGATGGATAGTTTGCAAATGTTTTTTGTTACTTTGTGAGTCATTTTCACTTTGTTGATTGTTTCTAGAAGCCCAGACCGATGTCCTGGAGTATTTCTCCATTATTTTTAAAAATTTAAGTCTTCAATCCATTTTGATTTGATTTTTTTTTTTTTTTTTTTTTTTTGAAATGGAGTTTCACTCTTGCCCAGACTGGAGTGCAATGGCGTGGTCTTGGCTCACTGCCACCTCTGCCTCCCAGGTTCAAGTGATTTTCCTGCCTCAGACTTCCAAGTAGCTGGGATGACAGGTGGCTGCCACCATGCCTGGCTAATTTTTGTTTTTTGTTTTTTAGTAGAGACAGAGTTTCACCGTGTTAGCCATGCTGGTCTTGAACTTCTGACCTCAGGTGATCCACCCACTTTGGCTTCCCAAAGTGCTGGGATTGCAGGTGTTGGCCACCATGTCTGGCCCTGATTTGATTTTTTTATATGCTGAGAGATAAGGGTCAAGTTTCATTTTTCTGCATATGATTATCCAGCTTTCCCAGCACTATTTATTGAGGTGACTGTCCTTTCCCCAGTGTATGTTCTTGGCATCTTTGTCACAAATGAGTTCACTGTAGGTGTATGGATTTATTTCTGGCTACTTTATTCTATTCCATTGGTCTATGTGTCTGTTTTTATGCCATTATCATGCTGTTTTGGTTACTATAGCTTTGTAATATTTGAAGTCAGGTAATGTGATTCCTTCAGTTTTGTTGTTTTTGCTTGTTTTGGTTTTGGCTATTCTGGGTCTTTTGTGATTCCATATAAATTTTAGGATTATATTTTCTCTTTATGTGAAGAATGTCTTTGTTATTTTGATAGGGATTGCAGTGAATCTATAGATTGCTTTAAATAATATGGATGTTTTAACAATATTGATTCTTCCAATTTATAAACATGGAATATCTTTCCATTTATTTTTTTGTGTGTGTCCCCTTCAGTTTCTCTCATCAGTGTTTTATAGCATTCATTGTAGAACTCTTTTACTTCTTTGGTTAAGTTTATATTTAGGTATTTTATTTTATGTAGAGGTATTTCATTTTATTTTATTTTATGTGTAGATCTCTTCTTTGGTTAAGTTTATACTTAGGTATTTTATTTAATTATTATAAGTATTGTAAGTGGAATTACTTTCTTATTTCTTTTTTTTCGGATTATTTACTCTTTGCCTATAGAAATGCCACTGATTTTTCAATGTGTGTGTTTTTTTTTTAATTCTTTAACTTTCCTGAATTTATTTGTCCTAATTTTTTTTTATGAAGTCTGTAGGTTTTTTCCAATATACGATTATTTCAACTGCAAAGTAGGGTAATTTGACTTCTTCAATTTGGTTGCCCTTTTAATCTGTTGTCTAATTGCTCTAGCTAGGACTTCAGTTCTGTGTTGAATAACAGTAGTGAAAATGGGCATCCTTAGTCTTGTTCTAGATTGTAGGGGGAAGGATTCCAGCTTTCCCCCATTCAGTATGATACTAGCTGTGGGTCTGTCTTATATTGCTTTTATTATGTTGAGTATGTTCCTTCTATCCCAGTTTTTTTAAGGGTTTTTATCGTGAAGGGATGCTAATGTTGAATTGTACTGAATGCTTTTCCAGCATCAACCGAAATGATCATGATTTTGGTGCTTTATTCTATTGATGTGATATGTCACATTGATTTGCATATGTTGAACCATCCGTGCATTCCTGGGATAAGTACCACTTGGTCAGGATGAATGATCTTTTTAATATGTTGTTGAATTTGGTTTGCTATTATTTTACGGAGGATTTTTGCTTCAGTGTTCATCAGGGATGTTGACCTAGAGTTTTCTTTTTTTAAAATTTTTTTTATTTGTGTTTTTCTGGTTTTGGTATCAGTGTAATACTGGCCTTGTAGAATGAGTTTGAAAGTACTTCTGTGTCCTCTATTTTTTGTAATAGTTTAAGTAGTATTGATTTTACTTCTTCTATAAATGTTTCATACAACTCATCAGTGAAGCCATCAGGTTCTGGGCTTTTTCTGATGGAAGACTTCTTATTTTGGTATTGATCTCCTTACTTGTTATGGGTCCATTCAGGTTTTGAATTTCTTCCTAGTTCAAATTTGTTGGTATGTGTCTAAGAATTTATTAGTTTCATCTAAGTTTTTCAATTTATTGTCATATAGTTGCTCATTGGTAGCCTCTACTGATCCTTTGAATTTCTGCAGTATTAGTTGTAATGTCTCCTTGTTCATCTCTGATCTTATTTGGGCCTTTTTTTTTTTTTGTTAGTCTGGCTAAAGATTCGTCAGTTTTTTTTTAATCTTCTCAATAAAACAACTTTTCATTTTATTCATCTTTGTATTGTTTTCTTGACTTCAATTTTTTTTATTTCTCCTCTCATCTTTGTTATCTTTTTCTAACTTTGGGTTTGATTTGCTCTTGCTTTTTTAGTTCTTTAACATGTATCGTTAAGCTGTTTATTTGATGTTTTTCTACTTTATTGATGTAGGTGCTTATTACTGTTGAATTCTATCTTAGTAGTGCTTTTGCTGTATTCCGTAAGTTTTGATATCTTATGTTTCCATTTTTATTTGTTTCGAGAAGTTTAAAAATTTCCTTCTTAGTTTCTTTATTGACCCCAGTGGTCATTTAGGAGCATATTGTTTAATTTCTATGTGTTCGTATAGTTTCCAAAGTTATTCTTGTTATTGATTTCTAGTTTTATTCCATTGTGGTCAGAAAAGATACTTTACATGATTTTGTTTTTCAATTTCACAATACTATTTGTGGCCTAATCTTTGGTCTATCCTTGAAAATGATCTCTGTGCTGAGGAGAATAATGTGTATTTCTGCAGCTGTTGGATGAAATGCACTGTAAGTATCTATTAGGTCTATTTGTTCTGTACTGCTCATTACATATTTTTGTTGATTTTCTGTCTGGATAATCTGTCTAATGCTGAAGGTGGGTTGCTGATGTCTCCAGCTATTATTGTCTTGGGGTCTATTTCTCACTTTAGCTTTAATAATATCTGCCTTTATATCTGTGTATGCCAGTGTTGGGTACATATATATGTATAGTTTTTTATCCTCTTGCTGCATTAACCCCTTTATCATTATATCATGACCTTATCCTTTTTATGGATTTTGTCTTGAAATGTTTTGTCACTGCTCCTGCTCTTTTTTGGTTTCCGTTGGCATGTACTATCTTTTCCATCCCCTTAATTTCAGTCTATGTCTGACTCTATAGGTGAAGTATGTTTCTTATAGACAGCAGATAGTTGAATGTTGTTTCTTCAGTCTATTCAGCCACTGTCTTTTGATTGCAGAGTTTAGGCCATTTACATTCAATGTGATTATTGATAAGTAAGGACTTATTACTGCCATCTTGTTCATTGTTTTCTGTTTTTTTTGTGGCCTTTTCTACCATACTTCCTTCCTGTCTTCCTCTTTGTAAAAGTGATTTTCTCTGGTAATATATTTTAAATTTTTTACTTTTTATTTTTTGTATATCTCCTATGGGTTATTGATATGAGGTTATCATGAAGCTTGCAAATAACATATTATTTTAAATTGATGAGAACTTAAGTCTGCAAAAACAAGCAGAAATCTAATAAAAACTCTACACTTTAACTTCATCCTTTATGCTTTTTATCTTTTTGTTGTTTCTGTGTATATCTTATATACTGTCTATGTGTTAAAAATATGTTAGCATTATTTTTGATAGCTTTATTTTTTAGTTTTTCTATTCAAGATGTGAATAGTGTACATACTATAATTACAGTGTTGTAATATTCTGTCTTTTGTTTGTGTACTTACTATTTACCAGTGAATTTTGTGTTTTCAAGATGATTTCTAAATCCTTTTCTTTCAGATTGAATAACTCCTTCAGCATTTCTTAGGGGGCAGGTTTGATGTTGATGAAATCCCTCTGATTTTGTTTGTCTGGGAAAGTCCTTATTTTCTCTTTCATATTTGAAGGATGTTTTTACTGGATATACTATTCTAGGATATAAATTTTTTTCCTTCAGCACTTTAAATATGTCATGCCACTCTCTCCTAGCCTGTAATGTTTCCACTGAGAGTCTGCTGCTAGACTTATTGGAACGATTTTATATGTTATTTGTTTCTTTTCTCTTGTTGCTTTTAGGATCCTTTTAAAATCCTTAACCTTTAGGAGTTTGAGTCTTAAATGTCCTGAGGTAGTCTTATTTTGATTAAAACTGCTTGGTGTTCTATAACCTATGTGTACTTGAATATTGGTATCTTTCTCTAGGTTTGGAAAGTTCTCTGTTATTATCTCTTTAAAAATCTTTGATTTTGATCTTTCTTTCTACCTCCTCTAAACCAGTAACTCTTAGATTTTCCTTCTCTATAGTTCATGTATACAGCATGTAATGAAATACACATATATTCTAGTGTGCTACTAG
The DNA here is from genome assembly GCF_003255815.1 of Theropithecus gelada. Taxonomy (NCBI): domain Eukaryota; kingdom Metazoa; phylum Chordata; class Mammalia; order Primates; family Cercopithecidae; genus Theropithecus; species Theropithecus gelada. Next base: position 60,887,752 of record NC_037683.1, on the reverse strand, counting down.
TAGTGGCTGCCACTTAATAAATAAGGGATTGAAGAATAATGGCTTAGAGTTGGAGAGACAGTATTTAGCCATGGAAAATTTAAGAACCACTTAGAACTGGTTAGGGTTTAGAGTCAGCAGTTACAGAGCAATATTAAAAGAAGGTTTGATTCTAAGTTATGATTCTGAGTTAGAAATGAAAGACAACCTTGGGCCAGGCAAATGAACCTGCTTTCTAAGCCAACTCCAGTTCCTTGAAAAGTTAAGCATGGAGTTACTATATGACCCAGAAAGCCCATTTCTAGGAATGTACCCAAGAAAAGTGCAACTATATAAACTACACATGAATATATGAATATTCATAGCATTATTCATAATTGCCCTAAAGTAGAAACCACCCAGATGGCCATTTAGCCAACTGACCATTTTTATTTTTATTTAATCATTCATGTTTATTTCTCCAACTAAAATTTGTGTTCCCTATTATGCATAAGGCTCCTTTAGATGTTAGAGCTATAATGAAATAAAGGGCAGACATGGTTCTTACCCTCAGGAAATTTCCATTCTAAGTTGGCTGTCTGACCAAATGGTCATTTAGCTTTAGCCTTTTTTTTTTTTTTTTTTTGGAGACAGAGTCTCACTTTGTCACTCAGGCTGGAATGCAGTGGTGTGAGCTTGGCTCACTGCAACCTCTGCCTCAGCCTCCTGAGTAGCTGGGACTACAGGCATGTGACACCACACACGGCTTTGTAGTTTTAGTGGAGACAGGGTTTCACTATGTTGGCCAGGCTGGTCTTGAACTCCTGACCTCAGGTGATCCGCCTGCCTTGGCCTCCCAAAGTGCTGGCATTACAGGTGTGAGCCACTGTTTCCAGCCTTATTTAACCATTAATGGTACACTTACCTATTTTCAGTTGTGATGAAATCTACAAAGCAGAGATCTAAGTCACTTTGGGAATTTAGAGGATTTAAACTAATCTGAGAATGTCAGTAAAATTCTTATTATTAGTGAGATATTTTCTAATTGTTAAGTTAATAATGAAGTTAATGTGGTGGGTTTTTTGAGTGATTTTTGTTTCTCTTTCGTGACATTTTCCTGCCCCTCAGGTTTGTGTCCTTTTGTTTTTATTCCATGCCTCCTTCTATATTTGACATCTTGATTTACTGTAAATATTTATTTTCATGTTTGTATTTCTGTGAGCTACTTTGGAGGCATAATCTCTTTCTAATTTCTTTCATAATCTCTAGTCCTAGTCCTTAATAGAGGGAAGAGTTTATTATGAGACTTCAGTGTCTGGTTGTTTGTGAGACATTTTGAGTTGTCCAGTAAATGTCGAATTTCACAGTCCCTCCCTCATTGTCTCAATCAATTTTTACTTATTAGAATATGAATATTGGTTTTTAAAGTACTTTTATTACATGACACACATTTGATGCTCAAAAATCAGAAAATATGGATCAGCAGAATTAGAAGCAAAAAATTACCCATATGTCACTATCCAGATATAACTCTAATAATAATTTGCCATATATAATTTCATGCCTTTTTCTGTACATGTCTGTATGTCTATGAGTATTTTTAGAAATGAGATTGTACTGCACATATTTAGTATAACCTGATTCTTCACCTCTTGATATATTTTATGCACTTTTTCCTGGATATATGTGTGTGTGTGTGTGTGTGTGTGTGTGTGTGTGTATGTGTATGTATATATGTATGGCACGTGGTATATCATTGTACATGCCATGTATTGTCCATTTACTGGTCCTTTATTGATGGATATTTTATTAGATTGTTTCCAATTTTTCAATGTCATCTACAGTGCTGCAGTGATCAGCTTTAGAGCTAAACCATAGCACGTATCTCTTATTATTTCTTTATAATAAATTTTTAGAAATGGGGCTGCTGGTCCAATGATGCATAATTACCATTTATAAAGATTTATCCCATATGGACTCCTACCTGTATTATGCAAGAGTGCTGCTTTCCCTATAAGCTCTTCTGCATAGGTTATGTTTTTTTATATGTGTCTTCATGGTTTTTTTGGAAAACATGATTGACCATTGTAACTAAATTTCTGATTCTTTCATTTATGTACTAAATGTGAACTGTGTGCAAATGCTAACATAATAAGCATTATTGATGATTTGATTACAGCTATGTGAGGATAAACTATATGATGTATTGAAATAAATGTGAAAATAGAAGGAAATCTCAAATGTTTCTTATGAGTTTTTGCACTAGAAATTTACATTTACTTTCTAGTAGTATGGACTTGGAGAGTTGTAAGGAGGAGTGCTCACACATCTTCTAGACTCAAGTTAGACATTTAGGCACATTTCTCAGGGTTTCCAGGCTACAATATGTCTGTTTCAGTCATTATGTTGGAGAGCACTTCCTCAGCCACATGTGCCCTATTTATCTGTGGCTACACTTAGGTTTCTGAGTGTTGAAACTAAGAAATCACTGTGGAGAAATGCATACTCTTTATTTCTATGTGAAGTTTCTGCCCAGTTTTGCCTTTTTCACCTCCTGGAGATTAGGCTGCAGAGAATCAAAGGAAACTTCCAAATGTCCTTTATTCTCTTTCTTAAAGCTTAAAACCAGAACCAACCTAGATGGAAACAGCCAACATCTGGGTGCCCCTCTTTCCCTTTAACTGGACTTTGTCAGCTCCAGCACCAAACTGTTTTAGCAGCCAAAAGCCCACTACATAAGAGTGAGGATTAAAGAGAGTGAAGGAGAAATGAGAGCTGTTAAAATCTCTTTAATTCTAGTATTAGGCTTGGGAGCGTTCTTCAAACAATGTTATGGGAGTTTCATGATTAGTACACTTGACTGTGTTAGATGAATCAGATGCCAAATGAGCACCCTATGTAGCAAGGCTTGTTAGACTCTAGAAATGGTGTTGATTAATGTAGAAAGTAGAGTGATTGCCATGTAAGTTGAATTCTGATGACACATATCCAGCATAGTGCTGAAAATAGGTGGTGGTCCAATGTCCAGTTCATCGTTGGAAAATTACCCTAAGTTAAAGAGTTAATGTAACAGAATGTAATCTTTATACTGATGCCAAGAGAAGACATTTTAGTGCTTACCCATTGCCAAGTGCTGTGCCAAGTCTTTTTATGAACATCTTCACAGTAACTTTGTAAGGTTGTTATTAGTATTACCTTTCATGTTACAGATGTGGAGACTGAGGGTCACATAGCTACTTAGTGGCATGGGCAAAGTTTGACCTAGATTTCTCTGATTCCAAAACATCTGTTCCCCTGGTGTCAAGTAGAACCATGCTAAATCCAAGCTTTTTTGATAAATAGCTTTATTGAGATAAAATTTATATATAATGCAATTCACCCATTTAAATCATGCAGTTCAGTTGTTTTCCCACAGACTTGTACGGTCATCACCACAAATAAGTTTGGAACATTTTCATCATCCTCCAAAGGAACTCTGCATTCCTTAGCTACTATCCTCCCAATCCTTCATCTCTCCCTACCCCAGCCCTACACAACCAATAATCTACTTTTAGTTTCTATAGGGACTGTTTGGGACATTTTATGTAAATGGAATCATGCAGTATGTGGTATTTTGTGACTGGCTTCTTTCACATAACATAATGTTTTCAAGGTTCTTGCATGTTGTAGTATGTTAAGTCTAAATTCTTATAATGCTGCTATTATTTTCTTTGACAACCTGCAGGAAGCTCTTTAGTCCATCTGCTCAGAATTTTGTTTAATTTTTTTAGCTTCATGCAGTATTATTTCCTGGTCTGTGTTTATGGATTGTGTAGTTACCACCAGCCATATATTTGGTTGGGTGTGACAAGAATAGTGGTTAATTCCTGGATTATGCTTTGGGGAAGGAGGGGTGATAATCATGCTTGGCAATAAGAGTATGTAAGATATCCTTCGAATTATATTAAGTTTTCCATGTAGAAGAGGTTTGGCTTTATTTTGTAAAATAAGAACAGCTGTAGTAAACTTCCAAGTTTCCCTGTAAAACAAAATTTAAGTGAGTGAATAGAAAAAACATAAATGTCAGTTCTTATGAAAGAATGATCACTTTGCCAAATGTCTTTAAAAGAGAAGACAATAATGTTAGAGGTCATGTGAAAATAAAGTTTTTATGTAAGGTATAGGGAAGTGAAGAGCAAAATAAAATTAATTTTAATTATAGAAAAATGATTAAGGATCAAATTCATAAAATGAGTATATTTCTTTTAAAGTAAGACTCAAGTATTCTAAGAGTATGACAGGAAAGTCAGAAATTATGGGGTATAGGGGCTAAGGGAAAACTTTCTCTCTGCTCTCCAAAGATTTGCTGAAAATCACTGACAAAAAGGGAGATTAATAGGCGCATACAAATTTATTTGATCATAGTTTTACATGGTGTGGAATCCTTCAGAATGAAGATCCAGAGATACAGGAGAAACAGTTAATTTGTATGCTTAGCTTCAAGAAAGTATGGGTGGCCATGTAGAAATATGACTGGACAAAACAGGCATGATTTGATGCTAATAGACTGAGTGGGGAAACCCAGCAAGGACTGTCCAGTTAAATTCTTCTTCGTCTCTCTGAGCTTGCGTTCCCTCCTGGGTCTGGGTCAGGATCCTCTCTGGAATAGGGGTCTCATGGCCTACAGTCAACAATGTAGGTCAGGTAGTTTCTTTATGGCCGGTTTTTACACAGAAAGGTGGTGGGGAGGGTTAGAGTAATATGTTTAGATCTTATTGCTGGCTTTGGGGAAAAGAGTTCTGGTTTCCATGGGATTCTAGGTTTTGTGGCTAGCCTCTGGGAAGACAGAGGGGTCAGAGACAAGAGGGTAAGAGAAGGTCAGAGAGAGCTGCTTCCAAGACCTTCATTTTGGGGTACCATTCTCTGAGACCTGTAAGGGGAAGAAAAGAAGGTTAAAAATCACTATAAACCACAGAGTTAACCACCTTGTATATAATGAGAAAGGAATCATGCTGTACACATTCTTTTGCAACTTGTTTTATCAGCCAGCAGTTTACCAGGGGCACCATGTCGTGTTGATAATCCACTTTTGACATCTAATTGAATGAACAAGTGGCTGTACTGTAGTTTATGAATTTCCTGTTGTGGGATATTTAAGTTGTTTCCTGTTATTATTATTAGTACTATTATTATTTTTAATAAATCACACTGTGATAAATGTTTTTATATCTTTATGTTTGCAAATGCCTTTATTATTGGGTAGATTTGCATTTCTGGTGAAATAGATAATTAGGTTTGAAAAGAATTGAGAAAACATTATTTCTCTGTACTCTCAGTTTATAATAGGCAAGCAGTTTAGACAGAAGGTGCTTTGTTTTATTTTTAATTTGGACAAAAATATATAAAAAAGAATTTTATTAATGGCCAAGCCAATATACTTTTCCAGTACCTCCTTCACTTCTCTTGAGTGAAAAGAGCCATGAAAAGCTTTCCTTATAGACATCTCCTTCCTCTCCTGGACTCTAGGACCCTCTACTTTCTTGGTTCTCCTACTTTGCTACCATTTCTTCTTGATGCCCTTTGTTTCCTCATCTTTTAAAATATATTTTCCACAGCATGTGGACTCTTTTTGAAATCAACCATCTATCCTTTCCTTTCCCCCAACAGTTGCTGTCTGCTTTCTTGAAACGATATCTGTTTTCTTCTTTTTTTTTTTTTTAAATTATTGTTATACTATAGATGTTTTTCTGCGGTATTCTAATATAGTCAGTCAATCTTAATGTAGACTTCTGGGAATAACTTAACCAACATTAATAGCTCACTTACACTTGCGGAGTTTTTACATATAGAATTTTGAACTCTTTATTATTTGCTTAGGACAGCTTTGGTTTTGCTGTACTCTCAAGAGATTTGGGTCCAAAGAGTTAGCATCTTTAATTTGCAGTGAAAAAAACCATTAAAGCCGTGGTCTACAAACTCGTGAACATGGGGTATTTGAAGACTTTCTAAGGGATAGGCAGCCATGTTAGCTTTAGTAACTACATTTCCAGATCTTCAACTTCACTATGTACTCTTCTCTGATATTTATCTGCATTAGATTAAACTGTTTCTCCTTTCCCAACTGTCCTTTCATAATTGCCTCCTTTCTACTCTACAAAAAGAAGGCATATCTCTACTTGTAAATCTTTCTTAGTTCATTGCTCTCTGGTATAAAAATTTCAGGGCATTGAACAAAGAGACAATTCAAAATATTGATTTTTGGGGAAGCATTTTTTATCAAGGCACCATCTTGCTCGTCTACTGAGACCACACCATTTCCGATTTTTTAAGCCTTTTATGTTTGGTGATTACTTACCAATATTTGTAATATTTATGTTTTGATTAATTGTATATTAGCAATAATCATAACAATGATGCAACTCAAAATTTTAAAAAACTCTTAGTCTTATGGTCATAAGAAATAAAAATAATTTTAATTTATAAATTTATTTTTGTTATAGAGGCATATGAGAGGTGACTGATAGCAGACTCTGAACCATTAAATATATTAGAATACAATTATGAAACATAACTGTAATAGAAATACAATTTCTTTTTCAAAAACATTGTATTATTTTTTATTTTCTTATTTTTATAGATTTAGGAGGTACAAGTGCAGGATTGTCACATGACAAAAATACACTGTCGAGGAAGAAAATATATACAATTTTGGAATGTTAGAGACATTTTTTATATAGATTTTATGAAATGAATGATGGTAGATATAAAATTGCTGTGGCATTTTATCTAATTGTATAAACTTAATAGAATGTTATAGCAATTTTATTTTTAAAAAGAAGTATTTACCATATGTTAGAAAGCAAGTCTTCTATAGTCTTTATGCTTTTTAAATGCCAATTTACATGATTTTTCAAAGCTTTTTTAGGAGTTGCATGAGCAAAAAGCATTTAAAGACTCCTACCTTCAGTTATGCTTTAAACTTGATTTTCTTTTATCATATGTGATTTAATTGGCCTAATTTAAATTGGTATAATTGGAAATTAAAAAGACACAAGAGTGTCTGGCACATAATTGCTCTTTAATATTATTTCCTCCAGGAACTCCTTTCTGATCTTTGCTTTCTTCCCTAACCAGGTAATCTCTCCCTCTATATCTAGTATGAAACTTCTGCAGTTTTGCTTAACACAAAGTTTTGTAATTCATGTTTATGTTTCAGTCTCTACTACCTGATGCTAAGCTCCTTGAAGATAGAAAGTATGTTTTAGCAACTAACCTCCTCCCCCAAAGTGCCCAGCTTAGTACCTGGTACATAGCAGTTGCTCAGTTCACATTTCTTGAACTGAAGAATAAAGAAGATAAATAATTAGTCTTATGGAAATATTAGATAACCTTAAGTTGCTTTAAGTGTCAGGGTTTCTCTTGTCTATCTCTAGTGAAAGCTTATTCCTTTGCATATTTTGTAGGAATAATTTCAGAAGTTACCACTTTCAAACAAAGTTGAAAACCATGAAAGGATTTTCTTTTTTTTTCCACTGGGGATTGGGGGTGTTATTATTTAGTTCCACTGGTATATTAAAAAATTTTTTTCCACCTAGTGTCTTTATCTGTAAAGAAAGGGATTAGAAAATATGATGTCCCTGTTTCTAAAACCAGATAATCTGCATAAATGTTCTGACTTTTATCTTCATGCTTCCTTTAAGTGGAAGAGCAGTGTGGAAGGTTAAACTTTGGAATTCATTGTGAATTTGACTTTATGGCGGCAACACATCAGAATTCCTGATATTGGAACAATTCAAGTAAAATCCAGGACTTATTGCTGTCACATTTCTAATTTCCTACCTGTTTTGAAATTTTAAAGTAAATTCACTAATAAAGTCTAATATCTGGTAACTGAAAGTATAGTTTTATAACTAGCAGCTTCTGTGTCACCTGGCAGCTTGAAACGAGACTCTCAGACTCTCCTCTAGACCTACTGAGTTAGAATCTGTAGTGTGATGAGATCCTTTCACCACAGGAGATTCAAGTGTACATTAAAGTTAAAGAAGCATTGGTCTAATCTGATTGGTCAGCTGTATCCAGTTAATAATCACATAGTCTAGTTCAGGAGTTGGCAAACCATGGCTGACTCTTCCAATCCAGCCCACTACCTTTTTTTGTAAGTAAAGTTTTATTGGAGCACAACCATGCTCATTTGTTTATGTATTGTCCATGGCTGCTTTCTTGCTACAGTGATAGAACTGAGTAGTTGTAATAGTGACCATGTGGCCCTTGAAACTTAAAATGTTAATTCTCTGGCCCTTGACAGAAAATGTGCTCTGCCCTGTCCTAGCTGGTGATAGGTCAGTTACCACCTTTGAGATGAGTGCTTTTTTATGCCAAGCACTGTGCTAGATGCTGCGTTTGTTTGGCTGGAAAAATCTTGTTTATCCTTGTTTAAACCTTGCTTTGGGGGAACTATTTTTGTTGTGATTCACTAGCTTTCTAGCACTGAAGAACAAAGTAATTCCTAAGAAGTTTTACTAAAATGTTTCCTTTTTCTCTCTTGAACTTGTAGATTATAGGTTTTGTCTTTAGTCTTGATTTTCCTAAGAAGAAACTTGTTTGTTTCTATGAAAAGGGACCACAGGAATGTTTGTTCCTTGTTATAAGGGGGTTGTAATTAGTTGTGTGAGCCACTCAGGCTTAAAAGACTGATCTTCCCTATTGTTTATCCATGAAGAATTCATCAGTTCTGTTATCCCGAGATCTGTGGATACATAGGGTGGGGTGGGAGGATAGAAGAATCATTTTCATTGAACATGTAATCAGGTTATGTTTCAGTAACTCTCAACATTGGTTACTTAGAAATGCATTCATGGAATTCTATCTTTGTAAAGTGGACTAAACTCAGTAGGTATTCCTAAAAACTTTATCTTTGAAGTTTAAAATGTCTCTCTAAATTGTTCTTAGTGTCTCTGAAGTGACTGCCTAATTCATCAATTGTTTTTGATACACAGCATATTGATTTTTAAATATGAAATGACAGTAAACTGTATTTCTCAGTCTCTTTCTACAGTTCACCTATAGCCTCTTTAGCCCTTTTTAACATTTAGATGAGTGATATTTTACTCTTGTTGCTAGTAAATACTCAATTTGCTTTACTTTTAATTTTGTATCTGCTGAACAACTTCCCAGTAGTTTGATTTATTGAGTCTTAAGCTATGTTGATTGAATTTCTGTTGTTTTCCTTTATTATCTTGGAGTCTAACCTCTATTAGAAAAGAGGAAGGAGCTGGCCTTTACAAAAAAAATTTCCTCTCTTTATTTTGGGGGAATAAAGCCCTAATCATTTTCTTCTCAAGGGATTTTTTGACATATTCTTCCTATGAATTTGCTAGTTCATCTTGGAAGAATGTCCACCAAAAAATAGATAATTCATACAGACAGAATCTAGCAAAACTGTAAAGTGAATGTCCCTATAGGGAGTTCTTTGTGTCATTCTTTCTGTTCCTGCAGAGAAATCAATGGAGTTTGCACTGGAAAATACTGTTTCTTGTGAAAGTATCGTAGGGACCTGTAACTTCTCACTTGGGGGAATAAAAAAGAAACCTAACATCTCTGGCTGTTGAGTAGTGAGTCTCTTGGGTGGCTTGATAGTCTAGATCAATCGGTTTAATAAATGTCTCTGTTTTTACTTGTGCCACACAATTCTGAACCTCTTCTATTCAGATATTAGAATTGTAAGTATGTACTACAAACTGCCAAATAGTTTTTCAGAAATACAGAATAATTTTAAAAGTTTCTGTTACACCTCTTTTGGAAATGTCATGGTGATGTTAAGGGTTGTTAGTATGAGAGTAGCTTTACTATAACAAGTCCAAATATTTTTGATTCTTTAAGGCATAGTTTGGGATTTAGATATGTTCATCTACATTCTTTGCCATGAACAGGACAAAAGTTGTTCCAACTATATTAGAAAATCATCAGAATTACTGTCATTTAGATTATAAGTGAATTTTAAAAAGGTACTTCAATATCTATTTCTTTTTTTTTCTTTCCCCCCTACAACACTGCCTTGATAATAAACTAGTCTCAGACATTAAAAGGCTGTGGAATTGCTTAAATAAACCTGTGCTAGTCATTTTTTAAAATATTTAACAACCCCTAACCCTATATTATTAGGATAAGAAAGAATGTTATTTTTCTCATTGTTTCTGCTCCATTGATTGTGTCTCTTCAAACTCTCTCTTATCCCGTTATTGTGTTTTGGTAACAGAAGCATCCTGTTTTATGAATTGTGTGCGCTGCATTAGCTTAAGAGGGCTTCACTGCGTGATGATGACTTGAGTCCTTTAATTGTGAAGGCAGTTTCTTTTACCTTCATTATGAAAAGGGCAGATAAGGCAGTTTTCATAGCCTAAAGGTTTTTTTTTTTATAAAGCTTTCCCTCTGTTGGAGTAAAGAATCAGGACAAAAGGAGTAGGCTGTTCTCAGGAATTTCTAGAAATAGCTTTTGAAAGTAAAATTAGGAGATAGCTCTCTGTTCCTCTGCATAAGAACAAAGTCATTTTTACAGCACAGGAATTAGAAGGAAAGGCTCTGATTCTTCTGGGGTTCACTATTTTTTTTCTATTGGTTATAACAACAATAGCTATATTTTTCAGTGTATAAAGTAGGTTTATGTACAGTGTCTCCATATGGGCTTTACTGGTAACCTTGTGCTGTACATAGAGCAGGTGTTACTAGTATTATTTCCATTTTGCAGCTGGGGAAACAGATTGAGGGAAATTATTTACTTCACCATAGTCACATAGCTACCAAATCAGAGACCTTGATTTCTGACTTTAAAATGTACTCTTCCCAGCATACCACACTGCATAAAGTCTTCTTTAATCTGTACTGTTTAGTGTTGGTAAGATTCTTGTGGAAGAATAACATGGCAAATTGGTAAGATTCTTGTGGAAGAATGACATGGGAAAAGTATCATTCTTCCCCAGCAACAAAGTATGCATAACATAAACACTTAGGATGAAATGACTTCTTCAGTAGCTTTGAGACAGACTCAGAGCATTCTGAGTCATTTGTATATAAATATTCATATATATATATATATATATTTTTTTTTTATTTTATTTTATTTTATTTTTTTTTGAGACGGAGTCTTGCTCTGTCACCCAGGCTGGAGTGCAGTGGCTGGATCTCAGCTCACTGCAAACTCTGCCTCCCGGGCTTACGCCATTCTCCTGTCTCAGCCTCCCGAGTAGCTGGGACTACAGGCACCCACCACCTCGCCCGGCTAGTTTTTTGTATTTTAGCCAGGATGATCTCGATCTCCTGATCTTGTGATCTGCCCATCTCGGCCTTCCAAAGTGCTGGGATTACAGGCTTGAGCCACCGCGCCCGGCAATATTCATATTTTATATGTGGATGATTTCTAGGTATTATCCTGCATGATTGATTGATTGATTACATGTTTTGCCCCTACTTTTCAATGGTAGATTTAGCATTGTGGGGTGGCGGTTTCCTTAGAACTTTTTAAATTCCTAATCTAGAAATCACTGCATACCCATTGATTTGCATTTTTAATAATTCAACTAATTTTCACGGAATTAAATTAATATTTAAGTTAAACTTGAATGTGCTTTACAAAGAATGGCAATAGACAGCTTTTTTTTTTTAATTTTAAAGGAAAAAATGTCATACCTGGAAGAATGCAAGCATTAAACCATACAAACTATAGTCTAACCAATTTAATTGAGTTATATGGAAAAAATTCTCACAGGAAGTTACTTCATCATTATAATTTTATATTTATTTATTAAAACTTTCCCATATATAAGAAATAGTAGTTTAAAATGGTGATATATGGGTAAATAAAATGTATCTATTCCTTTTCCTCATTTTTCTAATATTAAATATGAATAGTAGTTATTAAACAAATATGATGTCAAGGAACTAGCAGAAGAGGTGAGACTGGAGGAATAGCTAGAAGGCAGATCATGAAAAACCTTGAAAGCCATGTTAAGTGTTTTTTCCTTGTTTCTGAATAAGTTGTTTTTTATTTTTATTATTTTCAATATTTAAAATTTAAAAAATTTAGTTTCGGGTACATAATGGTTGTATTTATTTATGGTGTGCATGTGATGTTTTGATATAGTCACACTGTGTAATGATCAAATCAGGATAACTGGGGTATCCATCACCTCAAGCATTATAATTTCTCTGTGTTTGGAACATTTCAATTATACTCTCTTAGTTATTTTGAAAATACAAAATAACTTATTGTTAACTGTTGTCACTCTATTGTTCTATCAAATGCTAGCTCTTATTGTCACTGTATTTTTGTACCCATTAATCATTTCCGCTTTATTCCCCAGCTCCTTGCCACCCTTTGCAGCCTCTGGTAACCATCATTCTACCCCTATATTCTTTTTTTTTTTTCCCACATATGAGAACATGCAACATTTGTCTTTCTTTTCCTGGCTTGTTTCACTTACCATAATGTCCTCCAGTTCCGTCTATGTTGTTGCAAATGATAGGATTCCATTCTTTTTTATGGTTAAATAATATTCCATTGTGTATATATACCACATTTTATTTATTCATTCATCTGTTGGTGGACACTTAGGTTGCTTCCAAATCTTGGCTATTGTGAATAGTGCTGCAGTAAACATGGGAATGCAGATATCTCTTTGATGTACTGATTTCCTTTCTTTTGGATATATATTCAGCAGTGGGACTGCTGGATCATATGGCAGTTCTATTTTTAGTTTTTCTGAGAAAACTCCATGGTCTTCTCCATAGTGGCTGTACTAATTTATATTCCTACCAATAGTGTATGAGGGTTCCCCTTTCTCCACATTCTCACCAGCATTCATTATTGCCGAACGTTTGGAGAAAAACCATTTTAACTGTGGTGAGATAATATCTCATTGTAGTTTTAATTTGCATTTCTCTGATGACAATGAGCATTTTTCATATACCTGCTAACCATTCATATGTCTTCTATTGAGAAATGTCTATTCAGATTTTTTTGCCCAGTTTTTGAGTGGAAATAATCTTATATCTTATTGAGTTGTTTGAGCTCCATATATATTCCATTTATTAATTCCTTGTCAAATTTATAGTTTGCAAATATTTTCTCTTATTCTGTAGATTGTCTCCTCGCTTTGTTGATTGTTTGCTTTGCTGTGTAGAAGCTTTTTAGTTTGATGTGTGATCCTGTTTGTCCATTTTTGCTTTGATTGTCTGTACTTTGGAGGTATTACTCAAGAAATCTTTGTCCCGACTTATGTACTAGAATGTTTCCCCAATGTTTTCTTATAGTACTTTTATCCTTTCAGGTGTTAGATTTAAGTCTTTAATCCATTTTGATTTGATTTTTATGTATGGTGAGAGATAGTGGTCAAGTTTCATTCTTCTGTATATATTTACCCAGTTTTCTCAGCCCCATTTATTGAAGATTGTCCTTTCCCAATGTATGTTCTTGGCACCTTTGTCAAAAATGAGTTCACTGCAGGTATGTGCATTTATTTCTGCATTCTCTATTCTGTTATATTTGTCTGTGTGTATGTTTTTACGCCAATGCCATGCTGTTTTGGTTACTATAGCTCTGTAGTATAACTTGAAGTCAGGCGGTGTGATTCCTCCAGTTTTGTTGTTTTTGCTCAGGATGGTTTTGCTTTTACTGGGTCTTCATGCTTCTGTATAAATTTTAACATTATGTTTTCTGTTATTGTGAAGAATGTAATTGTTATTTTGATAAGGATTGCATTGAATCTATAGATTGTGGACATTTTAACAATATTGATTCTTCCAATTTATGAACATGGAATATCTTTCCATTTGTTTTTTTCTATGTGTCCTCTTCATTTTCCTTCATCAATGTTTTTTAGTTTTCATTGTAGGGATCTCTCATTTCTTTGGTTAAGTTTATTCCTATGTATTTTATTTTATGTGTAGATATTGTAAATGGAATTCCTTTCTTGGTTTCTTTTTCAGATTGTTCACTGTTGGCATATAGAAATGCTACTGATTTTTGAATGTCAATTTTGTATTCTGCAACTTTCCTGAGTTTAATGGTCCTAATTTTGTTTTGGTAGAGTCTCTAGGTTTTTCTAAATATGAGATCATATCATTTGGAAACAAAAATAATTTTACTTATTTTTTTCCAATTGGGATGCCCTTTGTTTCTTTTGCTTGATTGCTGTAGCTGGGATTTTCTGTACTATGTTGAATAATGGTGAATGTGAGTATTCTTGTCTTGTTCCATATCTTAATGGAAAAGCTTTCAGTTTTCCTCATTCAGTATGCTGCTAGCTGTTGATCTGTCTTATATGGTTTTTATTGTATTGAGGTATGTTCTTTCTATACCCAGTTTTTTTTTTTTTTTTTTTTGAGGGGTTTTTTTTTTTTTTAATCATGAAGGGATGTTGAATTTTATTGAATTCTTTTTCAGCATCAGTTGAAATGATCATATGGTCTTTGTCCTTCATTCTGATATAACATATTGCATTGATTGATTTGCATATGTTGAACCATCCTTGCATCCCTGAGATGAATCCTACTTGATCATGAGGAACGATGTTTTTAATGTATTGTTGAGTTTGGGGTGGTGGCATTTTGTTGAGGTTTTGCATCTGTGTTTGTCAGAGATATTGGCCTGTAGTTTTCTTTTTGTAGTGTGTCTTTGTCTGCTTTTGGTATCAGGGTGATAACGGCTTCATAGAATGGGTCTGGAAGTACTCCCTCCTCTTGTATTTTTTGGAATAATTTGAGTAGGATTGATATTAGTTCTTCTTTAAATATTTGGTAGAAATCAGCAATGAAGCCATCAGATTATGGGCTTTTATTGATGGGAAACTGTTATGGCTGCAATCTCATTACTTTTTATTGGCTGATTAAGGCTTTGGATTTCTTTTTGATTCAATCTTGGTAGGCCATATGTGTCTACAAATTTATTTGTTTCTTCTGAGTTTTCCAATTTATTGTCTATAGTTGCTCATAGTCTTCTCTAATGATCCTTTGAATTTTTGTGGTATTGTACTTTGTGAATGTTTTTTGTAATGTTCCCTTTTTCATCTCTGATTTTATTTATTTGAATGTTCTCTCTTTTTTTCTTAATTAGTCTGGCTAAAGGTTTGTTGATTTTACTCATCTTTTCAAGAAACCAACTTTTCATTTCATTGATCTTTTTATTGTCTTTCAGTCTTCATTTACTTCTGCTCTGATCTTTATTTCTTTTGTTCTACTAATTTTGGGTTTGATTTACTGTTTTCTAGTTCTTTAAGATGTATTGTTCGGTGGTTTGTTTGAAGTTTTTCTACTTTATTGATGTAAGCACTTTATTGGTATCAGCTTTCCTCTTAGTACTGCTTTTGGTGTATCCCATATGTTTTGGTATGTTTGTGTTCTTCATTTGTTTCAAGGAATTTGTCACTTTCCTTTTTAATTTTTTCATTGACTGGTCTTTCAGGAGCATGTTGTTGAATTTCCATATGTTCGTATAGTTTCCAAAATTATTCTTGTTACTGATTTCTAGTTTTATTACATTGTGGTCAGGAAAGCTACTTGATATGATTTCTATTTTTATAAATTCTTTTAGACTTGTTTCATGGTCTATCATATGGTCTATCCTTGAGAGTATTTCATTTGCTCCTCAGCACTCTTAAGATCTTATTGCATGGTCTTTTTGTCTTAATTTTGAAAATATTGGCCGGGCACGGTGGCTCATGCCTGTAATCCCAGCACTTTGGGAGGCCGACACCGGTAGATCACCTGAGATCAGGAGTTCGAGACCAGTCTGACTAACATGGTGAAACCCCATCTCTACTAAATCCCCCCAAAAAATTAGCTGGACGTGATGGCACATGCCTGTAATCCCAGCTACTTGGGAGGCTGAGGCAGGAGAATTGCTTGAACCCAGGAGGCAGAGGTTACAGTGAGCCGAGATTGCACCATTGCACTCCAGCCGGGCAACAAGGGTGAATCTCCATCTCAAAAAAAAAAAAAAAAGAAAAGAAGGAAAGAAAATGTTATTCTCAGTTGTTCCTTTTCAGGTAGTCTGTGTTTTTTCCCTTTAACTTTGAGGATTGTTGTTTTGTCTTTGGTGTTTAATGGTCATATTATAATGTATTAATATATAAGCTTATTTGTATTACAAGTTAAGTTAGAGAATTAATGTATTTTATTAATTTTGGAAATTCTTAACCATTACTTTTTTGACTAGTGTTTTTTTTTTTCTATTATTTAGAAAAATTTATTTTGAAATTACTTTAAACTTATGGAAAGTTTAAAGGATATATACATAGAATGGAGTATTATTTGGCAATAAAAAGAAGTGAGCACTAACACATACTACAACATGGATGAACCTTGGAAAAGGTGTGCTAACTGATAGAAGCCAGACACCGAAGAGCACATATTATATTATTCTATTTATAGGAAATGCCCAGAATGGGCAAATTTATATATAGAGAAAGTAGATTTGTGGTTGCCTAGATTTGAGGAGCTTAGGGGGCAATCAAGAATGATGAATGATTATGTTTTTTTTGGGAGGAGGTGATAAAAATGTTTCAAACTTGAATGTCATGGTTGTGTGGCTTTGTAAGTATACCAAAAACCAGTGAATTGTACACTTTACATGAGGAATTGTATGGTATTTGAATTATATATCAAAAGAGCTGTTGTTAAAAGAGAAAATAGATAATTATTTCATGTTTTTTTCACCCTTCTTCCCCTAATATTAACATCTTGCTTACGTAACTATAATACAGTTATTAAAACTAAGAAATTAATATTGGTGCAGTGCTGTTAACTGAATTATGGACATGTGTGTTTAAGATGTCCTTTTTCTGTTCCAGGATCCCATGTTGCATTTAGGTGTCACATTTCTTTATTAGCCCGTTTTCATACTGCTGATAAAAACATACCCAAGACTGGGCAATTTACAAAAGACAGAGGTTTAATTGGACTTACAGTTCCACGTGGCTGCGGAAGCTTCACAATCATGGCCTTTTCTTCTGCCCTAGGAGACTTTAATTGCTTGAGAATAGTGCAAAGCTCTCTTATTAGTTCCTCAGTCTCTTGGCCTTTGTCCCTGTTCTGCACTGTTTTCTTTGTTTTTGTTGTTGTTTTTGAGACAGAGTTTCGCTCTGTAGCCCAGGCTGAAGTGCAGTGGCATGATCTCGGCCCACTGACACCTCCGCCTCCTGGGTTCAAGCGATTTTTGTGCCCCAGCCTCCCCAGTAGCTGGAGCATATGCCTCCACGCCTGGCTAATTTTTGTATTTTTAGTAGAGAGGGGGTTTCACCATGTTGGCCAGGCTGGTCTCGAATTCCTGACCTCAAGTGATCCACCCGCCTTGGCCCCCCAAAGTGCTGGGATTACAGGCATGAGCCACTACGCCAGGCCCAAATGAATTTGTTAAGAATAGCTTTTAAATTGTTTTGTATTTCTTAACTTGAAATCCCTATAGCCTGCCTTTTCTTTTAGATTTGGTTCTGACTGCTTTGGTATTCTAGGTATTCTGTGATCTACCAGCCTTTCCCCACCAATACTCATGCTTTTGTACCTACAACATGTTTTGTGTTTGACTTGTGCTTTCCATTTTCTTGTGGCATGGCTGTGTGATTTCTGTTCATTCTTTCTTCAAGTCTCTTCCCAAGCCTTATCGTCTCTTGATACCCTCCCTGATGACTCCCGCCCACTGACTTATCTTTCCTCTATAGATTCCTCTTGAAACTATTTTCTGTTGAAATAGTTTAAAATCATATCATGTACCTTTTTGTTTCCAATAATTTAGAATGATGTGTCTTTTTCTTCCTTTACAATAAGGTGTCAAGTTTTTGAAGGATTAGATCATCCTTATATTTTATTGTTTCTCTGAGAACTGTGTACCACTCTGGGTATGCAACTGTGCTGAATTGATAGCTTTTAGAGAATTGGTTTGGGTTTTTTTTCAAATGCTGATGATTTATAATATCAGAGTTACTTCTTTATGTAAATGTGCCTACTGTCATGCCTGGTCTACAGTACTGCCCTTAGGAAAGGTTAGTTGAACCCAAATCATGTAGGGGATCCCAAATCAAAGAGTATTTATTATTCTACTGTTTCACGGGAAGTATAAAGTAATAGCAAATGCACTGAATCCAATTTGTCTCAGAAATACTCTGTCTACTGTCTTTTCTTTGAACCTCTTCTTAATCTGTCTCCTTAAGTATATATTACTAATTTATCTTTGACATTTTAAAATTTACTACCTTATGTAGTTTTTCTAAATAATTTATACTTGTAGATAGAGAATAATTGTATGTGTTAATTACAGCTTAAAAGAAGAGATTGGAATATTTTAGAAAGATTAATTCTTGTAAAGCCTATCTAATTGATCTGTGTTTGCATTCTTCCTATCTGAGTCTCAAAATTTTCATAAAACATCTAAATATCATCAGTGTTAGCTGGAATTGAACTTAAGAACACATTTGACTATCCATAAAACCAGATATTGAAATGAATGAAGAACCCCTGGCTTAAGAAAATGGGGTCAAATTAGAAATGATATAACATTTTTGCTGGGCTTTAGATTTATTTTATCATTAATGACCTCTTAAAAAACCAGAATTGACTTTTAAAACGTCTTAAATTATTATGTTGAATACTACAGTTATTCTCCTGCCTCTTAAAAGCTTGTAAGGTGATTTGAGAATGTTTGATTTATATATGTTGACACTCCAGTTTTCTGAGTGGTGATATTGTTTCAACAGCCTGAAAAACTCTAAAAAATGTGGAAACCTGACTTTAGAAAGAAATGTGCTAGCATTGTCTTACCCACTTTGTTTCAGGGACTGGTTCTTAAACAATGTATATAGCTAGATAATCTGGAGTTAATTTTGTGTGTGTCGGTGAGAGTGAGAGCTTATGTGCTTAGGAGAGAGTTATTTACTTGGTTAACTAAAAGCAAAGTAGTAAAAAAGCAATTGTGTGAGGCAGGCACAACTTCAACAGTTTACATTGGTTTAAGTAAGTTCATTTGAGGGGTAGTACCTTATTAAATCCTATCTTCTAGGCATAGTCTTATTTTTTTCCTAAGTTTCCTTATAATAAAATATAGTACTCTTACTTAATGGCTTTATATATGTTGGGGTCTTGTTCGGTGTTGACCTTTTTTATTTGCTTCACAGGTTGTTTGCATTCGCTCTACTTGGAATGCTCTCTCTCCAAAGCTAAGTTGTGACACAAGACCTCTCATTCTGAAGACACTGAGTGAACTATTTTCTCTGGTTCCTTCTTTAACAGTCAATACAACTGAATATGAGGTATGCATTTGGAGCTCAACACATTGCCTGCTTCTTCATTGGAAAGATGTGTGTTATAATAACTTTCGGAATAAATATTCCTAATCTTTTGTTGTTGTTCTGAGACCATGTTGATATGTTTATGGACTCTTAGGAGTAGAAGGATAGCTCCTCATCAATCTTATGTCTAAAACTTATTTACATAAAGGATACCACCTTTTAATTATGAGCGTATTGTCAAGATTTTAAAGTCATTGTCGTAAAACTAGTGTTTCCAAAATAATAGAATTCATAAAGCCAACAATTTAAAATCATTTTTTTAATGTTTTAAATTCTAAAAAATAAGCCACAAAGACATTAATAAAGGCAGGACAGACTCTCCAAACTTTGTGAATTACTCAGTGTTTGTCGTTGTAATGAGTTGAAATACTTGGTGGAAGATTCTTTGTAATAAGATTCATATATTAGTGCTTAATATTTTCTTCATTATCTCTTCTTTGAGTGAATGCATCAGAGGGTAGTGAATTACATTTATGCCTCTACGTTTGTAAGCCATGTTTTTTTTCATGCTTGCCTTATTCCTTTTCCCTCAAAGAGCAGCTGTTGATTTTCACTTGCAGTCTTGTTGAACTTCTCGTTTGATTTAGTTTTTCACAGACTTTGATAAACTGCCATTCCAGCCATCAGATTCCAATAATAGTCCATTATATATGTTAGATCATCTGATTAAGACAGGCTTACAAGATACTTCCGCTCATTCTAAATGCTGCACAGTGAATAAAATCAAATTTATCCTTACTGGCTATACAATACCTATCACAGTACCTGGTGCATAATCTGTATGTAGTAAGTAGTTGTTGAATGAATGAATCAATACAGGATATTTTAGTTTATTCTTACATGTAGCCTTTTTTTTTAGGGTCTTAAAAAAAGAATCAGTTTGTGACTCTGAGTATATAGTTCACCAACATTCTTTCTTATGGCTGCAGTTCACAGGCACATGCTCTTATATTGTCAGAGAGTCTACAGGGCTACTGATAATGAGCTAAGACTAAAAGCCAATGTAAGGCCATATTGGGTGTATTTACTTTCTTTTTTCAGGGGCTAAAATCATATACCTTTGTGTTGCTTGTACCTTGAGTTAATCAGATTTTATTACAGGTTAATTTATGAATTGGTTTGTGTGTTGGTTTTTTGTGTTGGCTTATCCATGGTTGTGAATTATCTTTTGGACTAGATTTTTTTTTCTTTCAGATTTTACATTCTTTTCCTCTGGTATTTTGGTTGTCTTCATGCTTATATTAGGGTTCCTCTGTTGTTCAGGCAGACTGCTTTGGGGTCATTCTCTCCATCTCTTCCAGTCCATTTGGGGAGGGTCTCTTCAGTGAACATAGTCCCCTTAAAAGCAGAAGTGAAGAAATGTAGAAGGGAGAGACCCTCCTTCCTCCTCCCCCTTTTATCTGTGTGTGTTTAGATAATTGGTTTTTTAACTACTTAGAATTTGTTTGGATGTGAGCCAAAGTTGAATTTAATTTTTCCCAAAGCACTTCTTAAGTCATTTCTATCCCTAGTAACTTCATTACCTTAAGTTTCCCTAAAATGTAGTCCAACCTGTTTATACCAAGTCCATAAAGCATTCTGGAATCTGGCCTCATTAGTGGTCTGTATCCTGCACTCCAAAAAAATTAAACCGCGTATAGTGTCCTTATCTTCCTCCAAACTTTTCCATTTATTTTCCTTTGTTCATATTATTCCCTCTATCTGAAATTACTTTCCTTTTCATCTTTAATTTAAAAATATATTTTAGGAAGGAAAGGATTGTTTTACCTCATCCCATCTTTTGAGAGTTTGTCTGCAAGCTGGAGTCTTTTGTTCCCAAAGTTCTTTATACTGTTCTAAGAACACTTATTCTATTTATACTACAGATATAGGTATGCATGTATTATTTTCCCCATTGAACTATAAGCTTATTGAAAATAGAGTCCATGATTTAATTATAGTGTATTTTCTGAATTGCTTTGCACAGTGCTTGCTTCACTTATTCATTGAATCAGAATATATTTATTAAAACTGCACTAGGTCTTAGAGATACTAATAAGTATAGTCAACCCTATTTTTAGTACCTATTCAATCCCCAGCACTCTTACCAGTTTATACCAATTAGTTTTAATATCTGATAGGAAGGTATCATTTTTTATTGTGTAGTTACAGAAACTAAAGCTTTGAGAGACCTATTTATTTGACAAATATTTATTGAGTATCTGCTATATTCTAGGCAAGTAACTTGACTCAGACTGTAGTTAAAAAGCTAAGTGAAAGCTGATGTCTGAACCTGGGACTTTCTAGTTTCATATCTTTTGTTTTCACATTATACCATATTATCAGTCCCTGCCTTCTAGAAGCTCAAAGGTAGTTAAAGGAGACAGATATGAGTGATGATAATTATAATAACATTTGATGAGCACAGTTAATTAAAGAGCAATGAGAGTATGGTGGAGAAAATGACAAACATTCTTATCAAGAATCCAAGGAAATTATTTATGTGTGCTATTGGACTTGGAACTGGAAGAATTAATACACTGTTGCTTCCCATTGAAGTTTGGGGACTAGAATATGCAAAGGCAAGGAGGTATAGAGGAACCTAATATGATTTAGAAGGGCAAAAAATTAGATGTGGTGGCAATGAAGACCACCGACTGTTGGAAGGTAAATGGCTTTTATGCTCAATCAATTATTTAATACACATTTGTCTTCTTTGAGGAACTGTGTGGGCTCTGTGGTCTAGGTCTTTGAAATGAAAAACACACAGTCACTGCCTTAAGTGTTGTACAACCTCATAGCGAGTTAGTCATGATAGATGCTGAGGTGTACCATGTGCCATATGGCCACTTGGAGAAAGGAAAACTCTCTTCTGGGTAGGCTAGAACAGTAGCATGAAAGAGTGACATTTCTGTTAGTACTTGAAGGGACTAAGAGTAAGAAATGGTTAGGTTTCTAAATTTCATAATCTTAAAATCTTAATGTGTTTAAAATATCTATGTGCTTAGAAGATGAGTTTGTTTCTGAATATTTACATTTTATGAATGATAGGTGAATACATATCAAGTGAATTTCTGGTGATGTTATTTTAAAAGTGACTTAATTTTCATTATTTGCTACTTTGGATTGTTTATTCTCAGTTTTAGCTTGGTCTTAACAATTTATTCTTTTGTTTGTTAACTTTTCAGAATTTTAAAGTTCAAGTCCTCAGCTTTCTCTGGACTCATACTCAAAACAAGGTATTATCACAAGGCTTGTCAGTGAATCAGAACAAAGCTAGGGAAATAATTTTGAAATTTGTAAAATAAGACTCTTAGGATAAAAGGTACAACTGTCTTGAAATAATGGGTTCCCAATTTTTAAAAAAACATGATTATTCATAAGTTTTGGTTTTAAAAATTATTCTCAATTGATGCCCATTAATACATTTTTACCATAAAGTGCACTTAATACTTGGTGAATCTGACAGATGGGAAGAGGAACTGTTGATATTATTTTATATTTTTATATGGTCTTTCCCCTTTCCTGCTTTGCCCTGTCCCCACCAACAAGCATACCAAAGAAACAAAAAGTCCAGTCCATCTTTTAGATGTTGTTACCAATCAAGGATTATATATGGAGACTGCTGGTGGTGTTATACCTAACTCATGGATGAATGAGTTTAGATTCCAAAAGGCTAACTTGTCCTATTAATAGGTAGAGAATCGAATCCAAACCTAGGCCTATCAGACAGTAATTCCTTATTCCTCTTCTGCTAAATCATACTACTTCATGGAGACTTGAGCAATTATGAGTTACTTTATATTTAATGTTCAAACTAGGATAAAAATTTAGTATTTTTGATCTCCTTGCCCATTTTTAATTGGGCATATTCTCCAGAAAAATGTTTAATGCTGATAATTTTTTCCAATTGTTCTTACTTCCCTTCACAGACCCTTTCACTTTTTTTTGCAATATTTTCTTTTGAAACGAGGATTAAATTTCTTGCTCTCTCTTCTGAAATTGCTAGTAAATACACTTTTGGCGTAGGCAAAGCGTTAATACCATTTTCAAAGCACTGACTGTAGAATCTTGGGATTGGTGGGGGAAGGTTTCTTTCCCCCTCCAGATTTGATGTTTAATGTATGTTGTGCTTTTTTGTTCGCTTGCTTTTTTTTTTTTTTTTTTTTTTTAAACCCTATCTAGGACCCAATTGTAGCAAATGCTGCGTATAGATCCCTGTCCAACTTTAGTGCAGGAGAACACACCATTCTTCATCTGCCTGAAAAGGTAGGCATATCTGCTTTCTCACTGGAATTTCTTAATTTGCTAGGGTTTACAACTTTGTCTGTCTCATCTTAGGAGATCCTTACCTGATGAATATATATGTAACCCTAGATTTGTTGTCCATGCAAGATAAAAATTCATACCCATTATTTGTTTATCTATAAAAGACTGCAGAGGTTTGAAGCAGACGGAAGACACCAATGATGCAAATGAAATCTTAAGTTGACTGGGTATGTGACTTGCTCTAGATCTGAGTCACTCATTAGAATCACTTTGCCTAGTTAGTATACCATCCTGGACTTTAATCCAAGCACGGCCTTCATAGACTAAGATTTTATACCACATGTGCAGCCAAAGATCTCTATTTGTGATAAAGAATGTGATGCCATATGAAAAAATCTGCTTTTTTTTTTTTTTTTTAAAGTATATATTAAATGGTATATAGGTTAGCCCCAGAAAACTGGATGAAGAAAGTATCACTCTGTTTTAAGGGTTAACACATAGTGTGATATTATCTTCGTTTTTAGACTAAACTAAACACATACAACCTTTTCTAGTATCTGCCTATTATAATCAGCTTTAAATTAGTAGATCCTATTAAGGGGTTACATATCTGATTTCTTATTTAGTGCCAGTATGAATTCAAATGCATACAGATGTTTATTGAATGCCTCTGAAGTGTCAAGCAGACATTGTGTTAGATGAAGTTACATGTAACATTACTCAGAATCTGTCTTTGAGGTTAAGTGGCAAGAAGGTTTGGTGTGAATTCCTTGGGATCCTCAGGCATTAAAATGGGTTTGACTTTTTCTTCTGGATTCCGTTTATACTGAGATTAGATGCCAGTAGGAACCAGGCAAACTTCTGTTTACTAAATTGAATTGGAGCCACCATATAAAAAGGATTGAAAATAGGCTCTTGTAAAACCATTTCCTAAGTCAGGCAGGATTTCCTATGTCATTGAGGACTTACAAAGACAGACTGACCACTTGACATGCAGTGATCACAAATGGGAAAACTTAAGTAAAGATGTTTTATGACTCATACAATTAAAAAGGTGGGACTTCAGACTGCACTGTGGTAACTAGCAATACCCATTGTTGCTTTAAAAAAGAAAAGAAAAGGAAAAAAGCTACATGTAAATTTGATATGCAAACACCTGCCAATAGATTAGCTACAGCATCTGGAGAGGTACCTTTTATTCTTGTTTTTAATAGGCAATTATTCATTTAAATCACAACATAAAAATTACCTTTATTTTTACCTTTTGTTCCTAAAATAGTCCAGCTGGAGTAATAGCTTTTATTAAATAACTCCAGCATACTCTTGACATTTAGTCTCTACCTTTTAAAATATTGACATGTTTATATATATTTTTTTCTGATTTTGGGTTTGTATTCAATTTCCAATTATGTTTGCAAGAGTTTATAAGTGCTATACTCAGTCAAATGTTAGCTACTTCCTTATCTAACTCTTCTAAACTCTTTGATCCCTGAATAGCCATAAATAGCTCTTTATATCTTCCAACATAAATGGTAAATGTACTTAGAGTTGGGGTTTTCTATATATGTTTGGGTTTTCAGCATCAGAGTGAAAAGAGCTATAAAGGAAAGCTATAAGGCTTATCCTTTTGTAGCTATGCTTTTCAGCTTTTTTTTTTTTTTTTTTTCCCCTGCCCTAATCCCCTTCTGGGATATGACCCACTCCAAAAAGTAACAATAGCTTGCTGCAGTGGATATTCTGAACTGAGGTTGAGATGAGGGGTATAAGTGGTTTGAAAGAGTCTTCCTCACTCTGACCCCAGCTTCTGATACCGAGGACCTATCTCTTTATGGAGAATCATTGCTTCTAAGACCACATCATGCATTCTTCTTCTTTTCATTGATTGCTACATTTCAGTTTGGCTGTTCGAACACCTAAAGACTAAAAGTCTAGAAAGTGTTCAATGTATTCATATCCCAAACAAGTCCCCAAAGGCTAAGGATACAGCCTGGTCGGTGCTTCACCTTAGTTTTGTAGATGTGACACTATAAAACAGTGATGTGAAACTGCAGCTCATTTTTCTATAAAAATGTATTTTCAAATGTTTTGGAAGTTCCTATCAAGTGGGGCTTCTGTAATGTAGAAACTAAGATTCTTTGTTGACAGACGTTACTCTGCACTAAGGGCAATTGGTTTACACACAAGACTTAAGGTTATCTATTTTTCCAGTGAAAATGTGTCCATATTCTCTCTTCTTACCTATGGAAACTTGTGACAAACTTTTGAGCCCATCGTGAATTTTAAATAGAACTTATATATATATATATATATAGTATCCTTACAAATGTGGCTACTTTGTGAATTATAATTCAGCTACTTTTTAAAGTACTGATTTTCTTTAAATTTACTTAAGAAATACTTTACGTTGATTGCTGAACATCAATTTATGTTGTATAACTTGTTGAAAGTTAACAGACTGATAGAACAAAAAGAGAGGAGTGGCAGATATCAGAACAAAGATTTAGGGTTGAATGAAACAGTACATCTAAGGTAAGGTGGAAAATGGCACTGGATAGATGGTAGAGCTGAATGAGATACAATAATATGAGTTAAGAATTTGAATACCATGTTGATGAACTCATCTTCCTTGTCATTTGTTATTAAGAATTTCTGTGGGAGTAGAGGTGATGGACATGTAATACTTGCATTGGTTTAATAATAATTTATTTGGTATGTACGAAGTGCTAAGTCCTACCTTAAGAGCTGAGGATGTTGACTGAATGCATGTATTTTGTTGGTTTGTAACAGGATCATTGTTAATCACTTAAAGCACACAGATGTAAAATTGGTTCAAAAATGCCAGGGGACTTCTTTGAGGACATGTTGATTGTAATGTTGAAAAATAGATAAGAATGATTTTTCCCTTTTAGCTTTTATTTTTTCTGTTTTTATAAAAGCTAGTTACACTTCCCCTGTCTTCTTTAGCGCACCTCCCCAAAAGAAAAAACAAACAAAAAAAAAACTATAGAGAAGTTTCCTTGTTAAAAGAATCAGTAATGGATAAACATTTAGGTAGAAGATACTGACTTTCCTCTCTGACTTGGTTTCATTAAAAAACATTCACCTATTTAAAAATTAAACTTGTTTTCTTGATTTCTAGGGTTAATTTTAGAAATAATGTAAAAGAACTGATTATGCATTCAGGGTTGGTATAAATATGGTGTAACCCGTTTGGCTTTGATTTAAAGTGAATGTCACTGCATTCATCAGAAGCTGTTTCTCTTTTTAACTGAATAATTTATGCAGATACTTGACGTGTTCCAAATAAAATTCTCTGTTTATGCACAAACTCTTGGATTTCCATAGGTTACAGACACAGAAAGTTGGTTGAAAGGTTATCCGGCTCAGAACTCACAGTGAGGCATTTTGTGGGATACACTTTCCAGTACAGATGGTCCCTGATTATAATGATTGGACTTACGATTTTTCAACTTTATGATGGTGCAAAAGTGATACATATTAGGTAGAAATGGTACTTCGAATTTTGAATTTTGATCTTTTCTCAGGCTAGTGATATGTGGTAAACCACTCTCTTGTGATGCTGGGACGCAGCATCAGATCGCAGCTCCCAATCGCATTGAATCACAAGGGTAAACAACTGATATTCTGTAGTGTTCTGTGTTACCAGATGGTTCTGCCCATCTGTAGGCTAATGTAAGTGTTCTGAGCACACTTAAGGTATGCTAGGCTAAGCTATAATGTTTGGCAGGTTAAGTGTGTTAAACGCATTTTTGTCTTCCAATATTTTCAACCTACGATGGGTTTATTGGGACACAACCCCCATCATGAATCAAGGAGTATCTATATTCAATTTGAAGCAGGTTTTAAAAGTAAATTATCAGCCGGGTGTGGTGGCTTACACTTGTAATCCCAGCACTTTGGGAGGCCGAGGCAGGCAGATCACTAGAGGTCAGGAGTTTGAGACCAGCCTGGCCGACAAGGTGAAACCCCGTCTCTACTAAAAATACAAAAACTAGCCCGGGGTGGTGGTGGGGGGCCTGTAATCCCAGCTACTTAGGAGGCTGAGGCAGGAGAATTGCTTGAACTCTGGAGGTGGATGTTGCAGTGAGCTGAGATCATGCCACTGCACTCCAGCCCAGATAACACAGTGAGACTCTGTCTCAAAAAAAAAAAAAGTAAATTATCATTTTAAACTTTCCATTTAAGTTTTTTCAACAAAGCTTAGTTATAAGAGGCAGGTCATTTTTGTTGGTGGTGTGTATGTGTATTTTAGTAGGTTGGCACAAAAGTAATTGCAGTTTTTTACTTTTGCGCCAACCTAATAGATACATATGCAGTTTTTTTTTTTTTCTGAGTGTTTTAGCAGCTAATATATTATTGCCAAAATTTTATAACTTTAACAGGAATTCTTTCAACTGAGTTCTCTTGATTCTCTATAGTTTTACTTGCATTGACCTTATTAAATTGTTGCATGCAACCAGGGGGAAAAACTAGTATTAGCCTAGGGAAGGTAGAACAAATAATTCTTTTAAGAAGTGATCAGAGGAGTAAAGAACTTACTCATGTAAGCAAACACCACGTGTTCCCAAATAATCTATGGAAATAAAAAATTTAAAAAAAAAATGATCAGAGGAGAAAGGAAATTTAATGGAACCAAAATGTAATAATAAGTGCTAATTTGTCCAGGAGAATCAGCTCACCTATTAGGAAACAAAATTGAAGGAGTGATCAAACCATTATAAATACATATAGTATATAATCTATTATTAAATTATAATACATGTGTAATTTCTTTACTAAAATGTATGCACATTTGAGATGCAGACATATGCTATTCACTGCATAGAAGATAATATAGCACACAGTTATGTGAATGTGAAATTAGACAATTTAAGATTGATGGGTTGGTCAGTTTGCTTTATCCCCAGTCTAATAACTGTTTCTTTAGTGGCCCTTAAAAATATTGATGACCCAAGTGCAGTGACTCGTATTAAGTAATTAGGTTGACTGTGCAGAAGGACAGGATAGGAGGATAGCATAAAAGTTGTACAGAAATGATCATATCCCTTTTATACTAAATAATTCTGGAAACATTTGGTCATTTGACATAGTTTGCACAGCACTTTAAGGTTCCTCTGGTGGTGTCAATGACTGTCCCCCGACTCTCCACCCAGCTTACTCTTTTCCTTCTCCTCCCCTCTTCTTCCCCTCCCCCTCCT
Source organism: Theropithecus gelada (assembly GCF_003255815.1). Taxonomy (NCBI): domain Eukaryota; kingdom Metazoa; phylum Chordata; class Mammalia; order Primates; family Cercopithecidae; genus Theropithecus; species Theropithecus gelada. The sequence continues at coordinate 60,859,017 of NC_037683.1, read as the reverse complement.
CTTCCTTTGTATGCCTACATACCTTCCTCCCTCCCTCTCTCTCTCCTTAGCTACTTCCCTTTTCTTCCTTCCTTCCTTCCTTCTCTCCCTCCCTCCCTCCTTCGTTCCTTCCTTCCTTCCTTGACATATGATTCACATACTGTACAACTTACCCATTTAAAGTATACAATTTAGTGGTTTTACTATATTGAAACAATTGTGCAACTAATCACAGAGTAACCACAATCTAATTTTAGAACATTTTCCCCCCTAAAAGAAACTCTATTAGCAGTCAGTCTCCATTACTCCATTCCCTCTCCCAGACCTAAGCAACCACTAATCCGCTTTCTGCCTCTGTAAGTTTGCTTATTCTGAACCTTTCCTATAAATGGAAGTACACAAGATGTGGTCTTTTGTGACGGGCTTTCTTCACTTAGCATAGTGCTTTCAAGATTCTTTCATGTGTAGCATGTATTTGTACTTTATTCCTTTTTATGGCTGGATAATATTTCATGGTATTGATTTATACTATATTTTGTTTATATATTCCATCAATTGATGAATGTTTGGGCTGCATCCGTTTTGGGGCTATTATAAATAATACTTATGCAAGCTTTTGCGTGATCATGTATTTTCATTTCTCTTGGTTATATACCTAGGAGTGAAACTCCTAGGCCATATAGTAACTCTGTTTTTCTGTTTTCCCAAGTTACTATGATGTGTAAAATGTCAGGAAGCAAGGCAGAAGGACTCAGAACCAACTTCTTTCTTAGGACTTTTTAGGCCACTAGGATTGGTTAGAATCTTTAAGACAACTCTTGATGAGAGTAAACCTGGAAGACTGAGTATTCACACAGACCAGACACTTGAAAAACCCTACTGGTCAGAATTAAAAGGTTTGTGAACATGCCAGAGTTTCTCTGATACGCAGTGATTTTGACAGACGCTTTCATACCCTATCTAGAGTATACTTGATAGTTATCTTTGTAAGTATGGCTGATTCAGCCCTCTGAGAATTAGGTACTTAATATTGAGTCTGAATTAAATCCTGTCTTGGACAGTGCTTGGGTAGTCAGGTTGCTTTCACTTCTCCTTCACTAGTGAAGAGAACACTAGTTATGGTTGAAAGGCTTCTTTGGAGTTGAGATTATTATACTTAAGAGAAGCATTTCTTTTCTGTTTCTTTTACTCCCCTGCAAGAATCCTGAGTCAGTACAGTTCCTAAATGGAACAGTGCTTTGGGGACCTATGAAGAAGGCGGTCTGCAGGCATTGTTAATTATTTCTAAAAATAAATCTGGGAGACAGGCTAATGGTAATGACTGGATTCTGGCACTTTATGGTTATAGAAACCACTTTTATATATTTTGATTTCCTCCCCTAATGCTTAATTATCTCCATGTGGGCATTATGATAGAGTGTCATTGAAGGTATTAAAAATTTAATTAATTGCTTAACAGTTACATCTTATGAAAACAATGTGGAAATCTTTTTACATTTTTCATTTTTGGTTCAAACAAACCTAGCTAATCAAAGAGCAACCACAAAATCTTCAAAATGCAAATTAGACACAATAATGTACAGCTACCAATTACAGATTTTAGTGTTTTTGTATTCCATAGCAACAAACTGCCAAGTCTTTAAAAAAGAAAAAGTCAACTAAAGCATTCTGTTGTTCCCTGAGCTCTACTATATATTCTACTGGAAGATTTTAAGCTCTGTCATGGAAGTATTACTAGAATCACAGATTTTTAAAAAGGTGTTCAGACAAGGCAAATATTTAACTGTGAGCTATAGAAGTTAAATATATTGAGTATATCAGTGTTTGCATTTTATTTTTGGATGGTATAGGATTTTATTAGTTTTCTATAGTAATTATTGCTTATGGTGATTTACAGTGATTTACTGTATTAACATTAGCTTTTTATACGGATCTGAGATTGTGTCTAATAAGATGACTAGAGTCATGACCATTTAGTTAATCTGAAAAATGAATAGATTTAAAAAATTAATTTCAATGGTCTTTTATGTTATAGAGTGATGGAGTCTAACAAAATTTTAAAATCTTGTCACAAAAAGGATACAGAAAAGATTTTGCATAATGTTTTATTATTATCCTTTCTATGATTTTTTCACTTATCATTTCAGATAAGACCAGAAATTCCCATTCCTGAAGAGTTGGATGACGATGAAGATGAAGAGGATGTGGATCTTTCAGTTCCTGGCTCTTGCTATCTCAAACTGTTGTCACTCACCCCCTCTTTGGTTTTACCAGGTGACTCCTATTTGTTAGTAGAGAAGCTAGCATTTTTTAGTGATTGGATTTGTCTGATTATATTCTTTTGTGATAGGTACATACTATAGTTTAACCTTATGTGCATATTTTTAAACCAGAATGTTAAATGCACCCATCTGTTCTATCGAAACAGCTTGAGGTAGTATGGTGTTTAAATCATATGAAAAAACGTTAGATCTGAGTAGCATTGTACAAGAAAACTAGTGTAAACGACTGCGTTCACTGATAATTAAAATTCATTTGAAAGGCTAAATGTATTCCACAAGATGGATTTGCACTGGTACTCTAGGTCATTGATTTAAATAATACTTCATTATATAAGCCGAGTGAAAAGATCATTAGACTATTCAGAGATTTACTGAGTAGTTCATTATTATACATTTATTCTTTCTATAGAGTTATGCCAAAGATGTTACTGATTTATTTGAGAGCTATAAATTAATGCTTTTCAAAGATGGATCAGATCATATGGTCATTCAGCTCTGATGTAAAACTTATAGGACCTTTAGCTTTTAAAAAGTAGGCTGGGTGTGACGGCTACGCCTGTAATCCCAACACTTTGGGGGGCTGAGGCAGGCAGATTGCTTGAGGTCAGGACTTAAACACAAAATTAGCGTGGTGTGATGGTGCATGCTGCAGTTCCAGCTACTTGGGTGGCTGAGGCACAAGAATCACTTGAACCTGGGAGGAGGAGGTTGCAGGCAGCTGGGATCATGCCACTGCATTCCAGCCTGGGTGACAGAGTGAGACTCTGTCTCTCTCTCTCACACACACACACACACACACACACACAAAATAAAGCATTCTAATGCTTATATGTGGTAATTATTCTATATGTATATTGTGTTTAGAAGTTCTCACCTGTCCCTGTTACTATATGCCCTACCCAAGAAATGGTAGACAATACCATTTGAAAAATATGTTTGATTGTGGACTGTGATTAGGAATTTATGTTATTTTATTTTGAATATTATTTTCTGATCATTAAAAAGTTATTTAAAAATTCCCCAAGTGATTTATTGTGATTAAGTAGCTTTTCTATATTAGACAACATCTTGCTTAGTTTTGTTACAATTCTACTTTGAATGTTCATGGATGTAAAAATTTAATTTCTGGAAATGAAGTTCAATGAAAGCAAAAAATGCCATTTTATCTTCTCAGTCATAATCATACTAGCCTGTAATGGTGGAAGTTTGTTCCCCCTGGTTTCATCCCTCATGGAAATTCCTGGGAAATTCAGCCAAATATATACTATTTATTTCTAGGCAAAGCTTCTTTTACAATTCCCTGCCTCCTTTTATTAGAGAAAACTGAATGGCCAAGTTAGACAAAGAGTTCACCTTTTCTCTTCTCCTGGTATCTAGAAAGAATCCTCAAAGACTTGTTCACTCTTCCTCTCTTGTGTTCTTCCCCACTTCCTACGTCTTAGCTTTTCAGAGTCTAAGACCTCCCTAAAGTTAACATGAGTCCAAGGAAGGAAAAAGCCTTCAGTTATCCAAAGTTCTTTCTTTAACCTGAAATAACCTAGAGTCAAAAGTCCTTTGGGGTTTTTTAAATGGTATTTTTTCACTCATATATGTATCCCCCATCACAGTCTGTGGTGTCAGAAGGAGAAGTGGGGGGATATTTGTTGCCAAGGGGTGCTGTTGTTTGTCCTCTCAGTACAGAATGTGCAGTGCTATGGTGGCTATTACCTGGCGCTTCTACATTGTTTGTACCTGGTGGTTCCCAGTACCTTTGCTTGAGAAAGAAGTGGAAGAGTTGAGATCAACAACTGTATTTGTTTGAGAAAATTTAGTAATTTGAGTGAGGTGGGTGATCTAGATGCTATGTTGGCAAACTGTCCCCATGGACATTTCTTCGTTGATTATTAGAGAACTATAAAAAGTGTTCCTTTGATTACTAGAGAACTAGAAAAAGAACCAGGAAAAAGGCACTAGCCTTAGGAATATGTACCCTAAAATGCACAGGATGAATAATATATATTAGTCACCAAATGCTACAGGCAGAAAAGTGGATTGTGCTGAATTTAAGTGAATCCTGCCCCTTCCTCCTTTTAATTCCTTTCAAATGAACAAAAAAACAGCTGTAAAGTGAATCTAGGAATTTGCATTATTTAAATAGAGATGTTATTGATATTATTTAAAAAAAGTTTTGAAATAATTTTACACTTGCAAGAAGTTACAAAAGCAGTTTAGAGAGTTCTGTGTACCTTTTTTGCCCTGGTGCTTTACTTGATAACATTTTACATAACCATAGTATGATACTAAAACCAGAAAACTGACATTGGCACAATATTACTAACTTAAACTATAGACCAATTTGAATTTTGTAGGTTTTTTCCCCCAAGTATGTGTAAACTTATGGGATTAGCTATTTCTTTTCCCCTCAAGTGTCCTTGAGGGGTTTGGGCCATCACCCTAAAAGATCAAATCCCAAACACCATAATTGTAATTGTTGAAATCCTGAAAGATTAAAATACCTAAAGTCTAAAATCCTCAAAATCACAATTCTGAAATCTCAAAAATATAATTCTAGAAAAAATAATGAAAAGTTTTTTAAAAGATGTATATTTATATTTTAAAATGCAATTTACTTGAGAAACATAAAAACACAATAGAGCACTTCATAGATCACTTTATACAATAAAATAGGCAAAGTAATGTACATATTTTTGCAATCATAAACAGATATACTAACAAGAGCCACAATATAACAATTAGGAGCAGATGAACTGTATCCATAAATAAATGGCCCTCAGAACAAATAATTGCTTATCACTATGATTGGTGGTTGTAGCTCCCAGCTTTGTAACTGCAGTCATCTGAAATACTCTGATGCACAACTGAAGTCTTTTGACAAAATCAGTCAAAAATCTCGAGCTCTAGTCCAGCCTGGCCAACATGGTGAAACCCTGCCTCTAATAGAAATACAAAAATTAGCCGGGCATGGTGGCAGTCACCTGTAATTCCATTTACTCAGGAGGCTGAGACAGGAGAATCACTTGAACCTGGGGTGGAGGTTGCAGTGAGCCAAGATCTCACCACTACACTCCAGTGTGGGCAACACGGAGAGACTCCATCTCAAAAAAACAAAAAACAAACAAACAAAAACCTCAATGGGTCACCACTGCATATGCAGTCATTCAAAGAATTGAGATCTCAAGATATTTTATGTTTCACAAATGCAGATATACCAAAATGACACCTCTACTTATTGAGGAAGTTTCAACATTTTTACATATGTACACGATACGTACACACACAGTCAGTGTTGTGATAATGCGTTTTTGTGGAGTCAGATTTGTTTTAAAAAAAAAAAAAAAAAAAAAAGCATAAAACCAATTAGAACTCTTTAGAAGTCTTTATACAATTTGTATTTCCAGTATTGGAATAGATGCAAAAATGAAACACATAGCATAGCAAATTGGCACTATGTGTGAAGGGGCGGAAGTTGTATATGATTGAATAATTTGGCAGGGGAGATTTCTTGTGTTTTTTGCCTGTGTTTTCACTTCTGTGATCTTCAAAATGTGAACTGCACTTGTATTTGGAGAGTAGTTGTGGTCTACAAATTTGGTGAGTATATGTTCTCCATTTGAAAGTCTGGTTATTGCTCAGCCATTGGAAATAAGCAATTTTCTGCTTTTGCAGCATCAATAATAATTAGCTCTTGAACTTCTTTCACCATTAAGTAGCCTTGTACACATAACTTATTGCAACCTTTTTGTGAGAGAACAATTTCGCATCTCTCTTCCACTCTGTTGTAAGGAATATAGTAAGAAGGAATGGTATTTTGCTTCTCCAATACCAAATCTATTTTAGTCACATTTCTTCTGACAGAATCAATAGGATATGTATATAGATATATGAGAGGGGATTGATTAGGATAATTGGCTTACATGATTGTGGTGGCTAAGTTGTGTGACAGACTGTCTGCAAGCTGGAGATTGGGATGCTGGTAGTGTGGCTCCATTCAAGTCTGAAGGCCTCAGAACCTGGGAAGTGGGTGGTGTGACTCTCAATCTGAGACCAAAAGCCTCAGGACCCAGGGAGCTGCTGGTGTAAGTCCTGTAGCTTATAGGCTGGTGAGCCTGGAGTTCTGATGTCCAAAAGCAGCAGCAGAACCCTGTCTCAGCTCTCATAGAGAGAGCAGTTCACCTTCTGTATTTGTTCTGTCTGGGTCTCTGGACAATTGGATCGTGCCCATCAACATCAAGGGCAGGTTTCCCCCGTACACTACTCAGACTCACATACTAGTCTCCTCTGGAAATACCCTTATATTCCCCAACCCCAGATAATGCTTTACCAGGTTTCTAGGTATTCCTTAAGCCAGCCAAGTTGACACTTAAGTTCACAAGTTCACCCCTCGTCAACTGGCACCCATATACATCTCCTTAACTTCCAAATAAAGATAGTAACAAGGTAATGGTTCTGCCTAACATGATGCAGCTATCCTGTGTACAACTGAAAATGCACTAACTCCTACCCCAGGATTAGGCTTTTAGGATTTCAGTATTTGGGATTTCAACCTTTTGGGATTGTGATTTTGGGGATTTTAGATGTTAGGAAGTTTAGACTTAAGGAATTTTGATCTTCCAGAATTTCAGCATTTGGGATTATGGTGTGTGGAATTGTGTCTTTTGGGATTATTATTAGCACTAGTTTTTTATATTTATTACAAATAGTTACCTGTATCAATTGTTTTTTCTTTTTTATTGCCGACTGACATTTCATTGTGTGAATGTAACACAGTTTGTTGATCCATTCAGCTGTTAAGCACATTTGGGTTGTTTTGAGAATTGATATCTGACACTTTGTATCCTATGAATTTTCAGCTTCTTTTTAAATTCCCATCTGGTCATTGGTAAGAAAGAGATTGGGGAAAGCTCAAAAGCAATGGGAAAAATTCTAGTTGCTAACTTAGTATTTAGGGGAAGATGAAGCTCTATACATCAGCTACACTTAGCCTCCTGGCATCTTATCCTCATTTATATTAATCCCTGGACTGGTGTTAGTTAAACATCTGTAGTTCACTGTAGAGCTTGGTAAGCAGAAAAATTCCATTGCTGGGTTAGTCTATGTGCAGATATATACTTGCCCCTTGGCATGTTTCACCTTTTGCCAGAATAGGATCCCTTCTGAGAAAGGATGAACTTACTTTCTTTCATCATAGTGCCTCTACCCTCACAAACGGATGATTCATAGCTGCATTCTGTAAAGTCCATAATTATATCCACTTTGAAGCAGTCCCTGTGTATGTGTATGCAGAAATTGGGGTACATGGCCTACAATCAGATATTACTCATCTTTTTTGTATAAATGGTATATTGATCACTTATGACAAGAAGGTGTGGGGAGTACATTCAGATTGAGTAATTAAAGAGAGTTTAATAAAGAACCTATTTACAGTTATGTTGTCAAGGTTAAGGGAAACTCACAAGAAATGGTGAACCATCTCACACTGCTTAATGTCTCTGGCCTACAGAGATAAGGGGAGGAAGAAGAAGAGAGAGTATCTGTATTATAAATAGGGGTGCCTAAGGGGAGCCAAGACTTTAAGTAAAGAGGAATGCAGGCAACCTGTAGCAATCCTGCAGGAAGTCCTGTGTCTGGGGAATACATCTCCTGACTTTACTGTTTTCACCCCTTGATTTCCTGCCAGTGACTCCAGTGGTTGAAACCAACCAGAAGCCAGAGGACAGACATGGGAGTCTGTTAATGCCTTTCTTTAAAGACTGTTTTTCCAGTGCAAAGAGCAGGGTTGAGAAGGATAGAGGATAGATAAGAAGGAGTAAATGGAAAACATCGCATACTGGTGTTTTTGAACTTTGAATGGAGAATCGTGATTACATCTAGGAGGGTCCTGTCAGAACTGGGTATATAATAAATGCTCCAGTGAGCTCTTGCTGCCTGTAATTCAATCACAGTCATTTAAAGGAGGCTTTTAGATAGCTCTTTTCAGAATGAAATTCCAGGTAGGTGGACCCTTGCTTTTTGTTTCTATAAGAGCCCCATGCAGTGTTTTTTTGTTGTTGTTGTTTTTTGTTTTTTTTCCATTTTCCATTCCATATGATTTGTTGAGTTTTAATTTTTTTTGTTTGTTTCTGTATTGGGCAACCTCTAGTGGTCCTTAGGAAAATCACATTTGAATATAAACTTATAGTCTTATCAAATATTTTGTTTGTGCATCCTGTTGTCTTCTGATATCACATTTCTGTGTTATTATATGGTAAGTAAAATGTCAAACAATAAAGATCATGGGCTTAATTAGAAGGAACACAGGCAAAGAAATATCTCATTTTAGAATAATTGTACTAATATTGCTAAGAATAGATAGTCATGAAAGAGGTTTTTTTGAAAACACTTAAATGATAAGAAGGAGCCATTCTCATGAAAATGTGGGACTGATACATTCCAGGTGGAAGGGATAGCAAATGCAGTGGCACTGACTTAAATATCAACTTTGTGTTTTTGAGGAATGGAAAGAGGCCATATGGAAGTGTGAATTCAACATAGCAGGGAGGTAGGGTATTAGAAATTAACTCCGAGGGGAGTCAGGACTCTGAGGGGAGTCAGGGCTAGATCATAAAAGGTCTTGATCTTGGTCAGAAGTTGTGATTTTATTTTATGCCCAGTGAAAAGCAACTGGCAGGTGTTAGGGATGGGAATGACAAAATTCTGGCCTCTGGGCAGAGGAAGGTTTATAGAGGGTGGTCAAGATGAAAAGAATTCAGTAAACTAGTTTTTACATTAGTTTGTATGAGGAGGAGAAAAGATAATAACTAGATAAATAGCAGTGAAAAATGGAGGGAAATTGATGGATTTGGGATAGATTTTGAAGGTGGAATCAGAAGGACTTGCTAATGGATTACATGTAAGAAGTGAGGGAAAGAGAAGAATTAAGTTTGAGCAACTTGGTGCCATGTTTTAATTTGGAGGAAGACTAAGAAAGGGATGGGGATCAAGAGTTCTCTTTTTACCATGTAAGGTTTGGCCAGAAATGTAGCTTAGTTGTTTCTATATGAATTAAGAACGAATGTTTCTCTTCTAGCTTATTGCATTTATTCTACTTTTGGTCTCCTTTTATCCTCTTTTAGCTTTGGAGGAATTCTTTACATCACTTGTGAAGCAAGAAATGGTGAATATGCCTCGTGGGATATACCACTCTGCATTAAAAGGAGGTGCCCGCTCAGACCAAGGAAAGACTGTAGCAGGAATCCCCAATTTTATATTGAAAATGTATGAAACAAACAAGCAACCAGGATTGAAACCTGGCCTTGCAGGTAAGGATAGTACATAGTATCAAAAATATAGGTTTTTCATGTAATGATTTAGCTTCCACTTCCAAGTAGGATGTAATAGGCCATGGCAGGGTGTTGCTGCTGCTACTAACATCTGGATAAATTACAAAAATAATTGCATTTTAAGAGACATCACAGAAATGTAGAAGCAAAGGCAAATAGATGAATTAAAGTTTCAGAGTCAGCAGAACATTTTAGAACTGTTTTTTCCCCACCTTGGGGGATACCCACTCAGCCCGCAGGCATGACCTGTTGGAAGAAAGAGAAACCAGAGGAGCTTTTAGTGATTGCCTGAGACTAGGGCAACAAATTAGAGATTTTTCTCATAGGACATTTGCTGAATTTGGAATTTGCACCAAGAGCTAAAGAGCTAGGCTGAAAGGTTCTGAAAGGCAAAGTGAAATCCCTTTTAGTCTTCTGATACTTAGGAAACAAAGACGAGCTAGGAGAATGATCTTGGAAAAACAGCATGCAAGAAGTAAAAGCGCTAGAGAGAATGGTGAATTGATACTGAAGATCTGCAACTGCTCTCACCTGGGTGAACTTACTAATTCTGGCCACAGCTGGAATCTGAGCATTCAGGCTCAACTTTAGTGAGAGGCTGGTGAGGAGGTGGAGAAACCAACAGACATCTTGGCAATCATGTGGCGCCAGAGTGATACAATTCAGAACTAGAGTGACCTTGAGCACATGGGCAATTTCTCTCTTAAGTTATTTGCAACATTTTGAAGCTTTATGGGATGGAAAGCTAAAGAGCTAAGCTGAAAATTTCTGAGGGCAGACTTAAATCTCCCATAATTGTTTCAGATTGAGGAGTCAAAGACTCATTAAACTGCCAATTAGTGGGGGGGTGTTGTGGGAGATACACCCTGGCAAAGGAGTGAACCAGAGCTGGACTCAAATTACAAAAATTATAATCAATCCTAACCCAGATCAATTCCTGATTAGGTTGAAGTAATTGGTCCTTCACCCAGTCTGCCTAACAGAGGGGAGAGGAAAACTACTCTTTGATTAACAATGATATCATTTAGTGCTTCGGTAGTTTTTTCATATACTTATTAGGCACAGGACAAAGGAAGAAGCTGGAAATGAAGGGAATATTTCATGGAGAAAAAGAAGTCACTCTGTTTGGAAAATATCAATTCTAATTGGCCTACATGAAATAACATACTTTCAAAATATATGACAAAAATGAGTAGAACTAAAAGAGGAAATAGACAAACCCACAATAATAATGGAAACTTTAAAATATCTTTTTTAGTAACTGGCAGAGCAAGGAGACAAGAAAATCAATAAAATTACAAAATATTTGAACAATACTATGAACAAACTACTGTATTGACATGTAGAACATTGTACCTTACAGTGATGGAATTTATATATTTTTTACCTGTACATGGAAAATTTACCAAAATGACCATACACTGGACCACAAACTTCAATAAATTTCAATATATTGAAGTCACCTAGAGTCTGTCCTCTGATGACAATGGGATTAAGCTAAAAATAAATAACAAAAATGATTACCATATCTCCAGTAGGTGGAAAATTGAACTGTATACTTATAAGTAATGGATGGATCAGAGAAAAGAATCAAAATGGAAATTAGAAGGTAGTTTGAAGTGAATGATAATGAAGATAAGCCATATAACAACGTGTAGGTTGTAGCTAAAATAGTATTTCTAAACACTGTTTCCCCTCTAGGGAAATTTACACTTTCAATGTATATTTTAGAAAAGAAAGGAAAATAGTCATTATTTGAACTTCCATCTCAAGAAGCTTGGAAAAGAACAGCAAATCAAACTTAAAGGATAAGGGAAGAAATAATAAAGATAATGAAACTCAGTGTAATAAAAAACATAAATAAGCTGGAGGTTCGGCTGAGAGCTTAGTTGACCATTGTGGAAAGGGCAGGGAGAGGGAGAGTAAGTATATGTGAATACAGGAATGAGGGAAAGCTTGTCCATTTGTGAGTATAAACTAAAGGGACCCATGTTATCATGTGTTCATGAAGATTAATATGTGCAAGTATTTATCCTTAGTTGAAATTTTGAAAAAACTTAATAGACTCTCTAGAACTAACAATTCACAAACTAAGTCAAGAATTGCAAATTTGTTCATTTATTTATACTTATGCTTATTTATTCATAAGTAAATTGTAAATATTTCTTATGTGATCTTAACTAAAAAGCTATGAGTCAATAAGTAATAATATTATATTATATTATGTTACGTTAATATTTTTGAGACAGAGTTTCTCTTGGTTGCCCAGGCTGGAGTACAGTGGCACAATCTCAGTTCACTGCAACCTCCACCTCCTAGTTCGAGCGATTCTCCTGCTTCAGCCTCCTGAGTAGCTGGAATTTCAGGTGTTTGCCACCATGCTTGGCTAATTTTTGCATTTTTAGTAGAGATGGGGTTTCATCACGTTGACCAGGCTGGTCTCAAACTCCTGACCTCAAGTGATCTATCTGCCTGCCTTGGCCTCCCAAAGTGCTGGAATTACATGTGTGAGCCACGGCACCTGTCCCAATAATATTTTAAATACTAGCTTTTTAAAATCTCTTGTGTTTTTTAATTCCTTATACATAAATGGTCAGAAATCATAATTTGCTTAACAAATTAGCTTTTATTTATAAATATCTCTATCCAGATTGATTATCAGTTTCTGAGAATCTAATTAGTAAAGTTTTTCCATAAGAAATGTCTTTATAAGCTGGGCGCGGTGGCTCACGCCTGTAATCCCAGCACTTTGGGAGGACGAGGCAGGCGGATCATGAGGTCAGGAGTTAGAGATTAGCCTGGCCAATATGGTGAAACCCCGTCTCCACTGAACTTACAAAAATTAGCCAGACATGGTGGCACGCGCTTGTAGTCCTAGCTACTCAAGAGGCTGAGGCAGAACCCAGGAGGTGGAGGTTGCAGTGAGCTGAGATTGCACCAGTGCACTCCAGCCTAGGCAACAGAGCGAGACTCTGTCTAAAAAAACAAAAAAGTCTTTATAACTTTTTTTTAAAGGTGGTATGTTATTTTGCTACGATGTTTCCATGTATCAGAGTAAAGATGGAAAACCATTGAATAGACTGATGGCCAGTAGAGGGCGAAGTTTCAAGCAGACTTCACTTGCTCTTGTGCATGAGGTAGGTTCCCATGTCCTCTTCTTTATGTTTTAGTGTTTTCTCCCTTCATGATATGTTTAAGAAGTTGGATATTTGTTTAGAAATAATTGTTTTGATCATAATTAATGTAAGTTGCTTTGAAAGACTACCAAAATAGCTGACCCAACTGAATACTCAAATATTTTGATATATTTCTGAAAGAAATTGGCATGTTTTGCCCCACTGCCCAGCGTAATTATTAGGGAGTAATGTCTAGGAATTTGCTTTACTTCATCAATGCTTAACTGTCATTATTCAGAATAAATAACAATTTATTTTTTAAAGAAATACTACTGCCTATATCTTAATTCTAATCCTTTGCAATTATGTAGGGGACCAGTGTTTATATTTTGTGAGAGTTTGGAATTAAAAGTAAATAAAAGCATTTTAGAAAAATAACCGTTGGTTTTACTGTTTATTTTACTTTTCAGCTACCTTTTAAAAATAAAGTTATGTGATTCTATTAGATGATTTATATGAAATCTGATTATTGCAGATTATGGCAAAACTGGGGGAAGAGGGAAGCTGGAAAGCCCTTGGGAAATGCATTTTTATTATTTTTAAGTATTTTATCAGACTCATTATGATGTATACAAATTAAGATGTATGAATGAATAATAAAACAAAATATCACAGCAAAGAGATTTATATAGTTCAGACATAGTAGGTTATATATCAGTTATAAGCAAAAGTATATGAATTGGAAAGATTTAATGAACTTGATGTAAAAATAATTAGCATTTCTAAAATATCTTCCTATAAAATCTTATACATTTGGTTGTAATTAATTTGATTCACTTTTATTCTGTATCACACCATTTGCCACCAGTTTAATAGCATAGCAAAATTTAGAGGGTTTTTAAAGACCCATCTTTATCCTTTGCCATCCATTTTCCTTTCACATATTTAGTTAGAATTAAAATTGTGTAAATACTTGTTTCAGAAGCTTTTTTTTTTTTTTTTTTTTTTTTTTGCCTAATGTAGTGTTTTCATTCAACTACAAAGAGAAGAAGGATCTGAGAAGAGCAACGTTTCTCTAGGAAGGTTTAATTTCAGACATAGGTGATTTCTATGTTCATTTGTCCCTGGCATCTCATTAGTTGGCATAGAGAAGGGAGAAACTTGGTACTTTTTTGTATTTTAAGCTGTGCACTTAGACGTTTGAAGGAAAACTGAAGTCTAAAGTCTTAGTTAACAGCTGATTTATAGTAAAAAGTCACCATCAGAACAGAAACAAGAAAAAGCATTAATGCAGGGGACAGCAGAAGACATCTGATAACTTTTGGCAGTGGCATCAGAAGTTATAAGATGTGTCCAAGATGTAAGCACAGAAAATCTTTGGGTTAAGACACTTATTGCTTGTGCTGCAGAGAGTCTAGAAAATTTCAAAGGGAAAAGAAAATAACATCATTGTTTTAGGGATCAATTAGGCATATTGGACAGAATTCTGCCAAATCTATAGTCGGATTTTAGACTGGATTCCATATTCTGCTTAGTATATCTAGTTCATTTGCTTAAAACATAAAGGCTGGGGGACCCATGAAGTTTCTCAAACTATATGATAAGAAATCATATGAACTTTCAGAGCTTGTTAATAAAAATGATTGCAATAATCACAGCTAATAATCGATTTAAGTACTTTCAACACTGTGAGGTAGGTGCTGTTATGTGTCAAGGTCACAGAGCTAGCAAGTAGAGGAGCCTGGAAATTGAACCCAGGCAATGACGCTCCATGGTCCTTCTTCTCTCCCAGGTTAATCAGAGAACATTCTAAAAATACATTTGGATCTTTCCAAGATTACTCAAATCTCTCTTAAATCATCTCCTTGCATCTCCTCTTTCTTTTGTTGCAATCAATTTGGTATTTTTCCAGATGAAATTTCTTCAAATTCTGCTTTTGGTCCTCCCTTTACTTTATCCTGAGTCTTTTTTATTTCCAAATATTTCTTCTTTCTTTCCTCTTTTTTTTTTTTTGAGACGGAATCTCGCTCTGCTCTCCAGGCTGGAATGCAGTGGCACAATCTCAGCTCAGTGCAACCTCTGCCTCCTGGGTTCAAGGGAATCTCCTGCCTTAGCCTCCCAAGTAGCTGGGATTACAGGCATGCGCCACCACGTCCAGCTAATTTTTGTATTTTAAGTAGAGATGGAGTTTCACCATGTTGGCCAGGCTGATCTCAAAGTTCTGACCTCAGGTGATCCACCTGCCTCGACCTCCCAAAGTGCTGGGATTACAGGCGTAAGCCACCGTGCCCAGCTATATTTCCAAGTATTTCTTGAGAATTGCAGTTTGTTTATTAATTCACCAGTTGGACCTTTGGGTTTTTTCTCAGTTTTCAATGATTAAGACTAAAGTTTCTATAAACATTCTCATACAGATCTATGTGTGAACATTCATTTTTCTGTTTTTTTTCAGTAGACAAATACCTAGGAGTGAGATTGCAACGTCATGTGGTAAATTCATATATAACTTTGTAGGAAACTATCAAACTGTTTTCCTAGTGGCTATCTCATTTTGCATGCCCATCTGTAAGGTATGAGAGTTTCAGTTGCTCTGCCTTCTTGTCAGTGCTTGATATAGTCAATTAAAAAAATTTAGCCATTCTTGTAGATGAGTAGTATTAGTTTCCCTTTGTGGTTTTAATTTGTGTTTCCTTAATGACTAATGATGTTGAAGCATCATTTCATGTGTTTATTTTGTATCTCTTTTCTTCCTGAAATGTTTGCTCTGATCTTTTGCCCATTTTTAAAATTGGGGCTTTTGTTTTCAAAAGAGTGTTCTTTATATATTCCGGATATTAATTTTGTTTTTACTTAGTCTGTTACATGTCTTTTCATTTTCTTTTTTCTTTCTTTTCTTTTTTTTATTTTTTTTTGAGATGGAGTCTCACTGTGTTGCCCAGGCTGGAGTGCAGTGGTGCAGTCTCGGCTCACTGCAACCTCCGCCTCCCGGGCTCAAGTGATTCTCCCACCTCAGTCTCCTGAGTAGCTGGGATTACAGGTGTGCGCCACCACACCCGGCTGATTTTTGTATTTTTAGTAGAGATGGGATTTCACCATGTTGGTCAGCCTGGTCTCAGACTCCTGACTTCATGATCCACCTGCCTTGGCCTCCCAAAGTGCTGGGATTACAGGCATGAGCCACTGCACCCAGTTTTTATTTTTTTATAATGTATTTTGAAGAGTGGACTTTTCATTTTGAAGAATTTCAACTTACCAAATTTTACAAAATGGTTCTTGCTTTTTGTTTAATCTGAGATTACAAAAATTTTTCATTTTCTTTTTTCCTGTGTTTTATTTTTATTCTTTTAAATTCTTTTTAGAAATTGAGCTATGATATGGTTTGGCTATGTCCCCCTCCAAACCTCATCTTGAATTGTAACACCTACATGCTGTGGGAGGAACCCAGTGGGAGGTGATTGAACTATGGGGACGGGTCTTTCCTGCACTGTTCTCGTGATAGTGAATGAGTCTCATGAGATCTGATGATTTTAAAAATGTGAGTTTCCCTACAAAAGCTCTCTGTTTCCCTACTGCCATCTATGTAAGACGTGACTCGCTCCTCCTTGCTTTCTGCCATGATTTTGAGGCCTCTGCAGCTGTGCAGAACTGTAAGCTTATTAAACCTGTTTCTTGTGTAAATTACCCAGCCTTGGATATGTCTTTATCAGCAGCGTGAAATTGGACTGCTATAAGGTGTAACACATAAACCATAAAATTTACTTATTTAAAGTGTACAACTCAGTGGTTTTCAGTGTATCCACAGAGTTGTATAACCATTCCCACAAACAATTTTAGAACAATTTCATTACCCAGAAAAGAAACTGTGTACCCATTAGTAGTCACTCCTCATTTTCCCTTGTCTTTAGCTTTCACCAGCCACTGATCTACTTTCTGCCTCTACAGATTTGCCTATTCTGGACATTTCATATAAGTATAATCATACAATACATGGTTTTTAATGTCTGGCTTCTTTCACTTAGTATAATGTTTTCAGGGTTTTTCCATGTTGTAGCACGTATTAGTACTTCATTTTTTGTGTGAGAATAATGCTTCTCTGCATGGATATACCACGTTTAATTTATCCATCTTTCAGCTAATAGATCTCCTGTGTTTTCTTGCAGAAGTTTCACATTTTAAGGTTTACTTTTTAGCTTAGGTCCATTTGAGTTAATTTTTGTATAATGTATGAGTTATTTGTTGAAAATACCATCTTTTATTCACTGAATTACCTAGGCACTTCTGCAAAAATCATTTGCTCACATATGTGTGGGTCTATTTTTGTATTCAGTTTTGTTCCATTGACATCTGTAGGTTTGTGCTTTCACCACAATGACATACCTGAATAACTTTCACTTTATAATGTCTTGAAATCAAGTAGTATGAGTCTTCCAACTTTGTTTCATCTTTCAAAAAAAGTTCTGACTATGCTAGGTCTCTTGCTTTTCTATATAAATTTTAAACCAGTTTTAAGAAACCACAAAAAAGTTTGCTGATTTCGATGGTAAATGCATTGAATTTGTAGGTCAACTTGGGAAAGGACTTACATCTTGGTAATAGAGTATCTAGACCCATGAACAAGGTATAATTGTCTATTTATGGGTTTTTTTTGTATTATAAATCTTGGACATATTTTGTAAGTATTACATATACCTAAGTATTTTGATGCTATTCAAATTAGACTTTTTATTTTAATTTACTGCTTATTGCTAGTTTATAATCATCAAATTGATTTTTTCTATGTGAAATATTTCTTTTTTATTATCGTATCTGTTGTGATGATCTATGATTAATGATCTTTGAAGTTATGATTGTAATTGTTTTGAGGTATAACAAACCATGCCCACATAGCACAATGAACTTAATAAATGTTGTGTGCTTTTTTATTTCTTCACCAACCAGATGTCCCCCCAATTGGGCCTCCCTATTCCCTGACACACAATATCGAGATTAGGCCAATTAATAACTCTTAAAATGGCCTCTAATTGTTCAAATGAAAGGAAGAGTTACGTATCTGTCACTTGAAATCAAAAGCTAGAAATGATTAATATTAGTGAGGAAGGCATATTGAAAGCTGAGACAGGCTGAAAGCTAGACTTCTTGCACAAATAGCCAATTTTGAATGCAAAGAAAAAGTTCTTGAGGGAAATTAAAAGTGCTACTCCAGTGAACACGAGTGATAAGAAAGCAAAACAGCCTTATTGCTGATTTAGAGAAAATTTTAGTGGTCTGGATAAGAGAACAAACCAGCCATAACATTCCCTTAAGCCAAAGCCTAATCTAGAGGAAGACTGGAACACTCTTTAATTCTGTGAAGGCTAAGAGAGGTGAGGAAACTGCAGAAGAAAAGTTTGAAGGTAGCAGAGGTTGGGGTTCATGTGGTGTAAGGAAAGAAGCGATTTTCCTAACACAAAAGGGCAAGGTGAAGCAGCAAGTGCTGATGTAGAAGCTGCAGCGAGTTATCCAGAAGATCTAGCTAAGATCATTGATGAAGATGGCTACACTAACCAACACATTTTCAATGTAGATGGAAGAGCTATCTATTGCAAGAAGATGCCTTGTAGGAACTTTATAACTGAAGAGAAGTCAGTGCCTGGCTTCAAAGGAAAGGCTGGCTGTCTTGTTAGGGTCTAATTCAGCTGATGACTTAAGTTGAAGCCAGTTCAACTTTACTTACAATTCTGAAAATCCTCGTGCTCTGAAGAATTACACTGAATCTCTTATATCTGTGTGCTAGAGATGGGACAAGGCCTGGATGACAGCATATCTGTTTATACATGGTTTACTGAATATTTTAATCCCACCATTGAGAACTACTGCTTAGAAAAAAAAAAAAGATTCCTTTCAAAGTATTACTGCTAATTGACAATGCACCTAGTCACCCCATAGGTCTGATGGAGGTGTACAAGGAGATGGATGTTGTTGTTATGACTGCCAACACAACATCCCTTCCGCAGCCCATGGATCAAGGAGTAATTCTGACTTTCAAGTCTTATTTAAGAAATACATTTTGTAAAGCTATAGCTGGCATAGATAGTGATTCCTCTGTTGGATCTGGGAAAAATAAATTGAAAACCTTTTGGAAAGGATTCACTGTGTAGATGTCATTAAGAACATCCATGATTTATATGAAGAGGTCAAGATATCAATGTTAACCAATATTTAGAAGAAATTGATTCCAGCCCTCTTGAATGACTTTGAGGAGTTCAAGATTTCAGTGGAGGAAGTCACTGCAGATGTGGGAAGGGTACCAAGAGAAGTAGAATTAGAAGTAGAGCCTGAGGATGTGACTGAACTGCTACAATCATGAGGAGTTGCTTCTTGTGGATGAACAGAGTGGTTTCTTGAGATGGAATCTACTCCTGGTGAAGATGCTGTGAACATTGTTGAATTGACAACACAGGATTTACAATATTACATAAACTTAGCTGATAATGCAGTATCAGGGTTTGAGAGGATTGATTCCACTTTAGAGAGAAGTTCTATGGATGAAGCTATCAAACAGCATTGCATGCTTCAGAGAAATCTTATGTGAAAGGAAACATTAAGCAATGGAGTAAACTTTATTGTTATCTTAAGAAATTGACTCAGCCACCCTAACATTCATCAGCCACCCTAATCAGTCAGCAGCCATCAACATCCAGGCAAGACCTTCCACCCACAAAAAGATTAGGACTTGTCAAAGATTTATATAATTATTTACATTTTTTTATCAGTCAAATATTTAAAAAAAATTTTTTTAATGATGGGACCTCACTATGTTGCCCAGGCTGGAGTGCGGTGACTATCCACAGGTGCAGTTACAGAACACTACAGCCTCCAACTCCTGGGCCCAAGGGATCCTTCCATCTCAGTCTCTTGAGTAGCTAGGACTACAGATACATGCCACCATGCCCAGCAGTAACAAATTATTTTAAAACTAAGATATGTACATTGTTTTTTTAAAGATGTAATGCTATTACATAATATAGTATAGTGTAAGCATAACTTTTATATCCACTAGGAAACAAAAATATTGTATGACTCTCTTTATTGGATTATTAGCTTTCATGCATTTGTCTGGGACCAAACCTGTCTGAGGTGTTCCTGTACTTCCTATGTACATGTAGTGGGATAGTTTTCTTTTTCCAGAAATGCTACTATTAAATTAGTGGTAAATCTAATGATTGCAGTGGTCTTACTAAGAAATAGGATCTTACTGGCATGTAAATAAGCCCTTATATACTGTGTGTTTTGTTATTCATTTCTATTAATAACAGCCCCTAAAGAATCCATGTCCTTACAGGATGTTCTATACCCTTCACAATGGCTACAACTACATGAGAGTGAGTGAGCAAGTGAATCAATGGCTAAAAGAACTTTATTTTGAATTTAGAAGTGCTCTGTCCTCATTTCTAAAAATATACTTTGTATTTTAGAGCAGTTTTAGGTTCACAGCAAAATTGAGAGCAGTGTATGGAGCGTTCTCATGTAACTCCCTGCTCATTCTGCCCTCATGCCTACCACTCATCTTCCCATTATCCCCCACCAGAGTGGTATATTTGTTACAAATGATGAACCTACATTGACACATTACCCAAAGCCTATAGTTTATATTAGGGTTTATTCTTGGTGTTAAACATTCTGTGGGTTTGAACAAATGCATAGTGGCATGCATATAATCATATAATCATTTTAGTATTATACACGGTAGTTTTACTTTCTAAAACCCTTCTTTAATCTCCTATTCATCCCTTCCTTCTCCTTAACTCCAGGTGACCACTGATCTTTTTACTGTCTCTATAGTTTTGCCTTTTCCATAATGTCAAGTAGTTGGAATCATACGGTATGCAGATCTTCCAGACTGGCTGATTTCACTTAGTATTAGGCATTTGTTTTCTTCATGTATTTTCATTGCTTGATAGCTGACTTCTTTTTAGTGTTGAATAAAAATCCATGGTCTAGATATACTACAGTTGATTTGTCCACTTACCTACAGAAGGATATCTTGGTTGCTTCCAAGTTTTAGCCAATATGTATAAAACTGCTTTAAAGATCTTTGTGCAGAATTTTGTGTGGAGATGATTTTCAACTCTTGGGTAAATGCCAAGGAGCACACTTGCTGGACTGTATTGGTTTTGTAAAAAATGGCCAAAACATCTTCCAAAGTGGCTATACCATTTTGCATCTCCTTCCTGTTGCTCCAAAGCCTTGTCAGCAGTTGGTGTTGTGGTCTGGATTTTGACCATTCTAATTGGTGTGTAGTGACATTTCATTGTTTTTTCATTAGCATATCCCTGATATGTGAAGCATTTTGTATATGCTTATTTTTTATCTGTATATCTATTTCTTTGACTCATTTTAAAATCCGGTTTTTAGGCTTTTCATAGTTGAGTTTTAAGATTTTTTTGTATATTTTGGATAATAGTCCTTTATCAGATCTGTCTTTTGCAAATATTTTCTTACAGACTATGGCTTATCTATTCTCTTGACAGTGCCTTTTGTAGATCAGAAGATTTTTATTTTAATGAAGTCCAGCATATCCATTGTTTATTTAACACATAGTGCCTTTGATATTGTTTTTGAAAAGCTGTCATCAAGCCTAACATTATAGATATTATCCTGTGTAATCTTCTAGTAACTTCACAGTACTGTGCTTTACATTGATATCTATAATCTATTTCGAGTTAATATTTATGAAGAGTGTAAAGTCAGGGTCTAGATTCTTTTTTTTTTTTTTTTTTTTTTTTTTTGCCTCAAGATATCTGGTTGTTTCAGTATCATTTGTTGAGAAGATTATCCTTTCTCCATTGCTTTACTCTGACTTATTCTCAAATATAAACGGACTATATTTAAATACATCTGTTTCTAGACTTTCTATTCTGTTTCTTCGATCTGTTTCTCTAGTCATTGGTTCATACCATGCTTTCTTGATTACTGTAGCTCTGTAGTAAGTCTTGGAGTTAGGTATGTCAGTCCTCCAACTTTGTTCTTCTTCAATATTGTGTTGGCTCTTCTTTGTCCTTTGTCCCTTCATATGAACGTTTGAATCAGTTTGTTGTTATCCAGGAAGTAACTTGGTGAGATTTTGAGTGGGACTGTGTTGAGATTTTGAGAATTGAAGTTAGGAAGAACTGACAGCCTGACAATATTGAGCTTTCCAATCCATGAACTTGGAATATTTCTCTATTTATTTCATTCATTATTGATTTCTTTCATTAGAATTTTGTAATTTTCTCCTATAGGTATTATATATACTCACACATTTATATGTCTCTGTGTGTGTGTGTGTGTGTGTGTGTATATATATATGTGTGTATGTAGGTTTACACCTAAGTATTTTATTTCTGGAGGTGTTAATGCAAATGCTATTGTTTTTTTAATTTCAACTTCTATTTTTTCATTGCTGTCATATAGGAAAGCAATTGATTTTTGCATTGTAACCTTGTGTCTTGCAATTTTACTATAAGTGCTTATGGGTTCCAGGAGTTTTTTGTCAACTTTTTCAGATTTTCTATATAGATACTCATGTCATCTGCAAGCAAAGACAATTTTGTTTCTTTCTTCTCTTCAGCATACATTTTACTTTCTCTTTTTGTCTTATATCAGTAGAAAGAATTTCCAGGTATGATGTTGAAAAAGAATGGTGAGAGAGGACATCCTTGTCTTACTCCTGATCTTAGTGGGAATGCTTGTAGTTTCTCAAAATTGTGATGTTAGCTGTGGGTGTTTTGTAGATATCCTTATCAAGTTGAGGAAGTTCTTTATTTCTAGTTTACTGAGAGTTTTTATCATGAAAAACTGTTGGATTTTGTCAAATGCTTTTTCTGCATGTATTGATACAATTATGTGATTTTTCTTCTTTACCCTGTTGATATGCTGGAATAAACATTAATTGATTTTCTAATATTGATTTAGTCTTGTGTACCTCAAATCCATTTGGTTGTGGTGTATAATTCTTTTTTACATTGTTAGATTTAATTCGCTTATATTTTGTTGAGGCCTTTTACATTTATGTTCATGAGAGATATTGCTGTGAGATTTTCTATTCTTGTTAATACATTTGTCTGGTTTTAGTTTTAGGGTAATGCTGACCTCATATAATGAGTTAGGAAGTGTTCTCTCTGCTTCTGCCTTCTGAAAGAGACTGTTCGGAATTGGCGTGATATCCTCCTTAAATGTTTGATAGAGTTCACCAGTGAACACATCTAGGACTGGTGCTTTCTGTGTTGGAAGGTTATTAATTGTCAATTCAACTTCTTTAATAGATACAGGCCTATTCAAATAATATATCTGTTTTTCATGTGAGTTTTAGCAGATCGTGTCTTTCAGGGAATTGGCCCATTACATCTAGATTATCAAATTTGTGGGCATAGAGTTATATATATTCTTTCCTTATTATCCTTTCAGTCTCCAGAGAGTCTGTAGTGATATCCCATCTTTCACTGCTGATGTTAATTTCTAAATTTGTTAAATTTGTTAAGGTGTGTGTTATGGTTCTTTTAAATTTGTTAAGGTGTGTTTTATGGTTCAGAATGTGGTCAATATTGGTGAATGTTACATGTGAGCTTGAGAAGAATGTGTGTTCTGCTGTCATTGCATGAAATAGCCTGTAGATGTCAATTATATCCAGTTGATTGATGGTGTTTTTGCGTTCAACTATGTCCTTACTGGTTTTCTGCTTGTTGGATCTGTCCATTTCTGATAGAGAAGTGTTGAAGTCTCCAGCTATATGAGTGGATTAATCTATTTCTTCTTGGAATTCTATCAGGTTTTGCCTTATATCTTTTGATGCTTCATTAATAGGAGCATACACTCTAAGGATTGTTATGTCTTCTTGGAGAATTGACCTATTTAGTACGTAATGTCCCTCTTTATTTTTGACAGCTTTCCTTGTTGTCAGGTCTTCTCTGTCATAAATTAATATAGGTCCTCCTGCTTTCTTTTGATTAATATTAGCATAGTGTCTTTTTCTGTCCATTTACATTTTATCTGTATGTGTCTTTACATTAAAGTAGATTTCTTGTAGACAACATGTAGTTGGGTCTCAGTTTTTTATCTACTTTGACAATCTTAATTTGCTTCCAAAATGATTATTGATATATTTTGATTAATATCTTCTATATTTGTTACTTTTTTTTGTTTGTTGCTCATTTTCCTTGTTCTGCTTTTGTATTCTCTTTTTGTCCCTTTGGTTTCAATTGAACATTTTATATGATTTTTTAATCTTTTGTTAGCATATCAGTTATGTTTATCTTTTTACTTTTTAAGTGGTTGCCATACAGTATGCAATATATATTTACAACTAATCTATGTCTACTTGCAAACAACACTATACCACTTCACAGGTGGTGTAAATACTTTGTAATAACAAATAATCCTAATTTTGCCTCTCATTCCTTGTATCATTGCTATCATTCATTTCACTTATACATAAGCATATGTGATCATATACATGACTACTATTATTATTTTTTAACAAGCTGTTATCTGTTAGATTAATTAAGAATAGGAAAATAAAAGCTTTTATTTCATGTTCACTTATCCCTCCTCTGATGCCTTCCTTTGTTTATCTAGATCTGAGCCTCTGATCTCTATAATGTGCTTACTACCTAAAAAAACTTTAAACATTTCCTGCAAGGGAAATGTACGGGTAATAAATTTTTTCAATTTTTGCTTGTCTGAGCAAGGCTTTATTTCTCCTTTATTTTTGAAGGATCATTTTGTGGGGTACAGAATCCTAGGTTGGTCGTTTTGCTCTCTCAGCACTTTATTTCACTCTCTTCTCTTCTTGCTTGCATATTTTCTGGTAGAAAGGTGGATATAAAACTTATCTTTGCTTCTCTATAGGTAAGGTATGTTTCCTTCTGGCTTTTTTCAGAATTTAAAAAAATCATTGCTTTTATGTAGTTTAAATACAATATCCACATACCTATAGGTTTTTGGCATTTATCCTACTTGGTGTTGTCTGAGCCTCCTATAACTGAGCTTTGATGTCTGACATTAATTTGGGAAAATCTCAAGATGATTTCAAATATTTCTTCGATTTTTTTTCTCCCTTATTTGTCTGGAATTCCTATTATGTGTATGTTATAACTTTTGTAGTTGTTCCACAGTTCTTAGATATTCTGTTTTCTTTGCTTCATTCTTTTTCCTCTTCACTTTTTAGTTTTAGAGGTTTCCATTGAGATATCCTCAATATCAGAGATTCTCTCCTCAGTTGTGTCCAGTCTGTTAATAAGCGCATTAAAAGCATTCTTCATTTCTGTTACCATGCTTTTCATCTCCAGCATTTATCTTTTGCAGGGGAATCTTTGATTTTTCTATCTTTCTGCTTACATTGTTCATTTGTTCTTGCATATTGTCTCTATTATCTGTTATGGCCTTTACCACATTAATCACGGTTATTTTTAATTCAGAGTCTGCTAATTAATTCCAGCATCCCTGCCATATCCTTACTTGGTTCTGATAGTTGCTCTGTCTCTTTAAACTATGTATTTTACCTTTTAGTCTTCCTTGTAGTTGTCTCTTGATAACCAGACATACATATTAGGTAAAAGGAAATAAAGTAAATAGGTCTTTAGTAATGTAGCGGTAAGGTGGTCGAGGAGTAGAGTCATTCCATAACCCTATAATTAGGTCTCAATCTCATAGTGAGCCTAGAACTTTCACAAGTGTTTCCCAGGATTTGGATTTTTTTCTCTTTTTCACTTCCTTAAGTGGGATAGGATGGCTGGAATGGGCTAGAGTTGTCTATTTCCCTTCACCCACTTAGAAGGCTACAGGATCTTGGAGATGGGTATTTCTTTCCTCCAGGCTGGTTAGGTGCTGATAAAACTATTAGGTTAGGCTCTGTTGTATAGTTTCTTTTTTCTGGTGGCAGACCTTGTTAAGAATAGAATGCTGTTATATTTCAAAACGTTTTTCCCCTCCCCCTGCTGTGATCACAAGGTGAGTTTTTTTTCTGATATTCATTATGAGAACTGATTGAGCTTCTGGAGCTAAATAAAACTCATAGAGCTAAAACTCATAGAGCTTCTGGAGCTAAAACCCTCCCTATGACTGGGTCCACCTAGAGTTTTAAATTCTCAATCTTGTCCATTCTTAGCCTCCAGCCATTCATCAACTATCATTCAGGTTTTTCTGCCCCAGCACTGGTTACTATGGTGGTTTCTGTCTGTGGGTTTCTACTTTGGTAAGCTGTGATTGTCTCTGTAGCTGCCTGTCTGTCTCTCCAACTTTGAGAGCAGCACTTTGCTCTGTGACCTCATTTTCTTTTACAGATTTCATAACAGTTGTTGGTTTTATAGTTTGTTTAGCTTTTTAGTTGTTGTTAAGATGGAGTAGTGACTTCCAACCTCCTTACAGGCTGGACTAGAAACCTTCGCTTTCCGTATTTTGAAGTGTATTTTGATTTGTGTTAATTGTTGATATTTCTTTAACTACATGATTGCTAAACTAAGTAATTTTCAATGCTATGGAGAGCTAGCTGTTTAATGTAATCTGTGATAAATTTCCTTGGAAAGTATTATATCCTCTTGTTTTTAAAAACTTTTGGATTTTTTTCTTTGTCTTTTCTTAAAGTGAAATTCTCCCATGTTACTTTTAGAAGAATCATAGATCCAAGTTTGATTTGGGGTTGGCCTGACACACCAGGAGCAGTTCTGCAGAATGACAATCTTGTTTAGGCTTCTCTAAAACTGAAGTGGCCTCTCTCTTTGCTCCTTTTTACAGGGGACAAGCAGTAGTCATTTCAGATCAGCTAGGGCTTCTCCAAGCTCAAGTGGCTATCCTCTTTTGTTCTGATGTATACCTACTTCTCATCCTGAGGTTAACTTGGCTCCTGTTGCAGAGGAAGCTGAAGGTGAATGACAGTTTCCTTCCCTGAAATTTGCTGCCAGTCTTGTTATCCTTCGCATTTCTAACTCTGACATGACACTCTCACCTAAATTGGCTGATGCTGATTTGTCCCTGGATGAGAATGGCAGTCTGGCTTCATTATTTTCTCCATTCTTGTGCACATGCAAATTTGCCTGTTTCTGCTGCTGCTACCCAACCATATTTCTGCCTCAGCATTAGGTAATGAGTTCTCTCTTCATTTTTATTTCAGAGAAAACTTTTTCAGACCTATTGGCAGCTGTATTGTAAATAAAAGCTTTAGTTCTACATTCTTTCTTCTTTTTTTCAAGTGATAATCATTTGATTCTTTTTACCTAATAAATTAATTTTGTTTTCCTGCCTCCTTTAAATTTTTCCCTAGAAAAGTACATATGCTGTAACCAATCATTTAAAATATAAGAAGTGTATTTGCCTTTTTCTTTCAGTGTCGTCTTTATTTTAAAAAACATATTTGGTATGAAGTACAAGGAATAATGTTAGCATCTGTGCAATATGAAACAATTAGATGAACATTGTGAATAATAGTGGGGAGAAGTGGTATCTGTGCTTCTTACACATTCGCCCTAGAAAACACTGTGAAAAGTATGGTTTGCTATATTTTAGATACTCCATAATTACCATGTGGATGTGAGTTGTTATGGTAACTGTGTTTCTCCCCTTCTATTAAATAACAGAATAAATGGTTACTTGAGATGTGACTGAATTGTCAGCTTTCAAGCTAATGTTATCCTGATTGGAAACAGTAGAGAGGTAGGAGAGAAGGAGGGAGAGAGGGAAGGAAGGAGGAAATGTTGGGGAGAGAATATTTAATTTCCAGAAAACACCTGGAAAGAGATGATTGTCATTTTACTTTAAAAAGTGTCCTCCCTTCTCTTCTCGTCACTATCTGTCAGAGGAACAGGTCTAACAGTAATTTTGTCCCAACAAGATTACTATCGATGGAATACTGAAGCCCGTTATTTCTTGTATATAAATAATGGGATATGTACCAGTTGCAACTGGTTTTTCTTCTGGGAATGTGGAAACTGTGTGTGTGTGTGTGTGTGTGTGTGTGTGTGTGTATGTGTGTGTGTGTGTGTGTCATAAAGCTAAATGTGGTGGTTCAGTATTCATCTGTGTGTCTGTGTAGCAGTTGAAGTTAAATACTTTTATTTTGATAATAATGTTTACATATGGCAAGCATGAAAAATGCCTTTATAAGATTGGGGTTTTAAAATTAATAGCAAATACTTAGTTTACTTGTCAGTTTTTACATGCTACTCTTCCAATCCCATTCTGGTTTGACAATCAAAGAACGCCATCGAAGTTTGTTACCTGATTTATAGTATTTAATGAAGGGCTCTTATAATGGGTATTTTCTTGTAGATGAAATAATCATATTCGTTAAGATCACTCAAGAGGCGGAATGCAATACCAAATTTTTGGACAAAGTATTCTGAACTGTAAATTAACTAATTAGATGGATATGTAGTCCCTTGTAGTAAAACATGTATGAGGAAACATGATTACCTTTTCATTTTCTCTCCCATCATTCCCCTACAATTGCGAATTATGTGTCTAAGCAGAACATTTCCTGTTGTGATAATATTTCAAGTATACTTAATTAAAGCTTACATCATACAGATTTAAAAGTTTACAGAATTTCAATATATAAAAATTATAATATCTGCTTTAAAATTTTACCATGTCATTCAATATATTTTCATCTGGAATTAAACCTTTCCTGGCTAGAACATTTTAGACTTGCTTTTGTAAAATCTCAAAAAACTAGCTTCTCAACAACTCTGTGTCTATTTAAAATAAGTTTTAAATGTTGTGTTTCCAGAATGATTAAAACTTGAACACCATAATTTTCTGCAAATACTTGCTTGTGATAGTATGATTTTCACATAACAAGAATTTGTCTTAAAGAGAATGCTACGTATTTAATTCTGTTAAACTCAGCAGGTACTTAATTGAACACTTATGTGCGAGACACTGTTATGGGTACCATGGGAGGGATTCCAGCATGAATAGAACATGACCTCTGCTCCTTAGGATTGCATGAGATTAAGATCTAAAGACAGAATCTGTGGAGTGTTGTGGGAGAGGCACATATGTACTGGAAATATGGAGATGAGAAAAATTATTTTGGTAAGTAGAAATGAGAGGAAAATGGGTCATTCAAGGCAGAGGAAGCAGTGAGTGCAAAGATCCTGTAAAGTATAAGACAAGCTTGGGAACCAGTTCATAATTCAATGCAGCCAGAATATAGGTTTTGTAAAAGAGAGGAGCAAGACATCAGGTGGAGAAATTGGTTGAAGGTCTTGGCCAGCAGTTATTTCTTCAAGTAATTCTAAAAGACTTTGAACATTATACAAAAGAGTTTGGACTTTATTCTTTAATGAGCCATCAAAGGTTTTGGAAAGTTCTGAGTTAATGTATTAATAGTAAGAGCAGCACCATTGGGGATGTGTTAGGACAAAGAAAGGTTTTAAGCTGTTAAGAGATCAGTTACTAGATCATGTTAATCTAGGCAGGAATCGGATAGGACTAAACCAAATAAAGGAAAAAGTTGGGACATATATATTAAGTATTTCAGAAGTGGACTCAAGAATTGAGTCTCAAGGCAAGGGAGACTCCCAAGATAAATCAGAAATTTCAAACCTGG
Organism: Theropithecus gelada; assembly: GCF_003255815.1. Taxonomy (NCBI): domain Eukaryota; kingdom Metazoa; phylum Chordata; class Mammalia; order Primates; family Cercopithecidae; genus Theropithecus; species Theropithecus gelada. The sequence continues at coordinate 60,829,757 of NC_037683.1, read as the reverse complement.
GTAACTGGAACATCGATAGATAATATTTGACGGGAACAGGAAAGATAAGAGGAAGGGTGGATTTTGAATCATGATGACAAAGAAGGGTGCAAAGTCTAATAGATGGTGAGAGGTGAAAGTTTGAGAAGTACATGTTCTAAAGCTTGTGATTTTTTTAAACTAGGTATTTTAAATTCTATATTTATTTGGGTATAATATGAATACACTAGAGTTCTCCCATTTTACTGTCTAGTTCTGTGATTTTTGGTAAGTGCACACATTCCTCCAACCAGCACTATGGTCAAGATGAGAGTAGTTCTACCACCCTCAAACATTTCCCCATGCTCCTTTGTAGTCAGCCCCTTTCACCACCTCCATCTCCTGACAACCTCAAATGACTAAGAGGACTGAACTCCAGGTCCTAGCCTATCCTCGCTTCATCGGGACAAATTTTGCTTCAGCTTTTTGTCTTATATATTGGCATTTTACTTTATATTGAATTTGGGATAGGGTAGAAGAATTACATAGTTAAATGTTTGAAAATCATCATTCTTCTGTGTTACTGATAAAGCTCTTTCTGAGCTGCCTTTATCTCTTTCCTGGATTGTTGATGTGGCCTCTGAGTAGGTTTTCTTGTGTTGACCTTTGCTATCTTTAGTCTATTTTCAACAGAGCAGTCAGCATTGTCCTTTTACAATATAAATTAGATCATGTAATTCTTTTTCTCAAAAACTTATAATGGTCCTCTCTTCAGTAAGAATAAAAGCAAGTCCTGAACAGTGCCCTAGAAGGCCCTGAATTCTCTGGGTCCCCATTAATTCACGAACTTTTTCTCTTTCTACTCTGTGTTTTGCTCATTTTGTCTATTGTATTTAGACTGGCCTCTTTTCTCTTTCTCAAACAGGTCAGTTGTGTGCTTGCCCAGGACCTTTGCCTTACCATTATCTTTAAATTGAGGTGTCATTCACATAACATAAAACAAACCATTTTAAAGTGTGCAATTCACTGGCATTTAGTACATATACAATGTTGTACAACTATCACCTCTATTTGGAAACGTTAGTTCCGAAACATTTCATCTCTTCCAAATGAGACCATGTCCCCATGAAGCATCCACTTTCTATTCCCTCCTCCTTTCTTCCTGTCTCCCTTCCCCTCTCCCCCTGGCAGCTACTAATCTACCTTCTGTCTCTATGACTTTACCTATTCTGGATATTTCATATAAGTGACATCATATAACACGTAACCATTTGTGCCTGATTTCTTTCACTTTGGCATAATGTTTTCAAGGTTCCGCCATAGTGTATCAGTACTTCATTCTTTTTATGACCAAATAATATTTCATTATATACATATTGCATATTTTATTCTTCTAGTTTTCCATTGATGGACATTTGGATTGTTTCTACCTTTTGGCTATTGTGAAAGTGCTGCTATGAACACTGATGTACATGGATTTGTTTGAATACCTGTTTTCAGTTGTTTTGGGTGTATACCTTAGGTGTGGAATTGCTCAGTCATATGGTATTTCTATGTTTAGCTTTCTGAGGAACCACTAAAGTGTTTTCCATACCAGCTGAACCATTTTTTATTCCCATTAGCACTTACTTTGGTCTTTACATCCTCACCTCCTCCAAGTTTTTGCCCATACTTTACCTTCTCTACAAGATCTACTCTAACCACCCTATTTAACTCTATAACCTGCTCCTATCCCTGCCCTCACCTCATTAGCATTCTTCTCTCCCATGTATATATTCCTATTGTGGTCTCTTCTTTGGGCACATGTGTAATGTTTCATTATAACTCACTGCCTCTTACGCATTGAAACTTGACTTTTATTCTTCCCTAAGCCATAGGACCGTGCATCTCAATTCTCCATCAGATAGCTGTCATTGCAAGAGTATGTGTAGTTACTTATATATAAAAAAAAATTCCACACATTCATTAAAGCTGAGTGATACAGTGATCGAGAACCCTACTTTATCATCTGCTGAACAACTAGGTTGCAACTTCATGATTTGAACTTATTTTGTTGGTTGGATTTTTTTCAAAGGCTTCTCACAAGTATAGCAAATTGGACATAATTGTCATACTTTATAATTGAATTTATTTTTCACCCTAGTAACATTAACCTAAAATATAGGTGATATGGATTACTATACAGTATATTAAATTGAAATAGCATTCTAAAATATGTTTTTGTTAAAAATGGTCAGGGGAGTCCTTTTAGCTTGTGACACAATGGCACTTTAAGGGCATGACTTTCTTCAAGCTGTTTCTCTAAAGTCTCTCTTCATTAAGAGAAAAAGCAAAAGCAAGAAAATGCATTTTTAAAGAGATTTGTGCACAGCTGACTCCATAGAACACTAAAACTAGGGTATAATCCCATAAAACATGGGGAGTTCAGGCTGGCGTCTAGGCTGAAGCATTCTACTGTGCTCCTGTACCCACCTTCAGCTATAGTTGAAGCAGCAGGAAGAGGATTAGCTTTAACCTTGAGTTTATAACCTCCTTTTAAATAGGTTTCCTGGCCGGGCGCGGTGGCTCACGCCTGTAATCCCAGCACTTTGGGAGGCCGAGGCGGGCGGATCACAAGGTCAGGAGATCGAGACCACGGTGAAACCTCGTCTCTACTAAAAATACAAAAAATTAGCCGGGCGCAGTTGTGGGCGCCTGTAGTCCCAGCTACTCGGGAGGCTGAGCCAGGAGAATGGCGGGAACCCGGGAGGCGGAGCTTGCAGTGAGCTGAGATCCGGCCACTGCACTCCAGCCTGGGCGACAGAGCGAGACTCCGTCTCAAAAAAAAAAAAAAAAAAAAAAAAAAATAGGTTTCCTGGCATGAATGTTTTCATGTTTAGAGGCTGAACATTTGATTTGCTCATTTTCATTTACATTTTTTCCATAATCCTTTCCTTTTTAAAACTCAAGTTTAAAAAGCAATTGTGAGACCATTGTCTTCCCCGCAAATTGCTCTTTTGCCAATTTGCTGAGGCTAAGGGTATTCTCAGTAGTACAATGATTCTGTGGGTTATTTGGCAAAAATTTAAAAATATTTTAAGCTTGTAAAGTAAGAGAGAAACGTTTTGGTTGTGGTGATTGAGTATTGTTTCTGTTAAATCCAGGTGTCAAAATAGGACTTGAAGATAATTATTATATTTTATGAAAAGGGAACAGAACTGATAGGAAAAAAGTTAAAGAAAACTGCCCACATTTTGGAGATAAAGAGCAGAGCCAAAACCTGATCAACGCCTCCCCAACTGGAAATAGAACCTAGGTTGCAGTTTGCCACCTGAATAACAGGAGAAGAAGCAGGAGCTGGAGGACTCATTCCTTCAAGGATTTTTGTTGACTTGTTGACAAGGCTCCCCTCACCCTGCTCGTTGTAGTACTTATTCAGGAAAAGTCCTGTCTTTATAATTACTTTTAAGTTCATTTCATGGCTGAGTATCTGTTTCATACTGTATAAGATCAATTTTTTAAAAACCGCAATGCCATTAGAAGTAATAGATAGCAGTCGGAATTAACCTCTTTGTTTTCTTTATTCCCATGGATTCTTCCTATTTGTGTCCATTTCTGGGTCTCTCACTGGTGGAAAAGTCTCTGCAGACACAGATAATCTTCTCATCTTTCCACAGTACCTTGTATATAGTAGGACCTCGCTAAGACTGGGATTAAAGAACATACTAGAGGCCGTGGGAACCAACTGTATTCAGAGAGACTATTATCTTCTTATCTTCCCTGTCACAAGGCACTGGAGAATATTAATCCTTATAATACAATAAAATGTCCTTAAACAGTAGTTATCATGATTCTGGTGTAATTACATACAGATTTGTTTTCTCTCTCTCTCTCTCTCTCTCTCTCTCTCTCTCTCTCTAGTCTGTAGGACACAGACTAAAGTTTTAGTTGTTTGACTTTTGATGTGTTACAGGAATCTTGAAATATAATGCACTGTGACTGTTTTTCTTGATTGATCTTTCTTTAACAGAAGCAGACCTTGGGAAGATTTGTTGCAAGAGAGCCGTGTACTAATAGGTAGAAACAGAAATGACTATGAAAACCAGATGTTTTGTCTGGGCTTCTATTGAGAAACAGGGTTTCCATGTTGGCATATATAATTTTTCTCTTGTTTACCCACACTGATTAAAGGCCATTGATCTAGTGGTGTGCACAATTGCTGTGTGCAGTACTCATTTGCATGCTCTTACCACTGTGGTTTCTATACAACATGATATTTCTGTTGGCAATATAAGTTTATTACTTCAGAATGGTCATATTGGAAATCCAGGATATGAGCAATATTTATTTTTATTTAAAATTACTAGGGGGATTTGTTAGACAATGCCTAGTTTCCTGACATTGGCAAGAGGCCTTGAAATTAGAGTTTCCCCCTAATTTTCAAGGGTAGATTTGTATTACATGTACATTTTAACTTGTTATTATTGTAGGATTTTATTTGCTTCGATTTACAAAATTCTATGCTTACTCTATTTTGTCTTCACAAGACTCTAAACTCTTCTCCTTAGGAATATCCAAAGATATTATTTGTGGTTCTGATCCTAGACTGATTTGGTTTGTTTTCAGAATCTAAACCACTTAAAGAAAAGAAAGAACTGATGATACAGTTATAATTTTGTTCTGTTTTAATACTGTGTAGTCTAACATGCTGTGGTACATTTTTCCCACAGGTTCATATCCAGCTTTCAGAGTGGCACCGTGCGATTTTTCTTCCACAGGCCTGGCTTGCATACATGAGTCGAGCTTATCATGCCATTTTACAGGTAATGAAACCACAGGATAGGTTTGCTTTGGCGAAATGTCTCCTTATCTCACGTTTTACTGGAAATGTGTATTTAATATAAAAGCAGTTGGAAAAACAGCACTACCAAAAATGTAATGGTTGTTTTTGCTCATAAAAGAATGTGAGGCGCATATATATATATTTTGCATTGCTGCACTTAAAATTAAACAGCGATGCCCCCCAAATCTGTGTCTCCCATCCAAAACTCCTTCCTGAGCGCTACTCTCCTCCATCCTGCTGCCTTCTGGACATCCTTGCTTGGCTGCCCCACAGCACCTGACTTGAGTGCATCCCAAACTGAGCTCATCATCTTCCATTATACCAGTACTTCCTCAAGCTGGACTTGCTTACATCTCCAGCCTGATCTCTTAAACCTTCCCCCAGATTTATATGTTTCAGTCTTGTTAAATTTCTTTGTTTTCCTAAACTCAGTATGTCTTTCATAACCTCTTAGCTTTTACACACACTATTCTTTCTGTCTCTGACCCTGCCATTCCCTCTTTACCCACCTAATTTCTACTTGTTCTTTACCTACCCAATTTCTACTTGTTCTCTAGATCAATTTATCTGGTCAGGCACTGTGTGCCTTACTTCTCTCACCTTGGATTATATGCCCTTCTTGTGTACTTGCTTAGTATCTGAGCTTCCCTTTTTGAAGCCCTTATCATGTTAGTTATTTGGCGAGGACCTCCAATTGTCTCTATGCTCCTAAGGGTAGGAGGTCTGTTGTCTCTGGCCCTGACATAAGTGTCTAGACATACTAGGTGCTCATTAAATGAATGAGATATTCTCAATTTACATTTATTTGATCCAATAATATTATAAGTTATAGTTCGTTAATTTTTAAAATTAGAAATAATTTTTAATCAGTTGGGGAATATACAGTTAACAATATAAGAAAACAACTAGCTTAATTGTTTTTCCTAGCTTAAAATTGATTATTAAGGATAACAGGAAAAATCCGATGCTACTTAAGTAATTTATGTCCCAGAATAAGATTTCCATGGAGGGTTAGAAGTGCGGTATTGTGGTTAGAGATAACAGCTCTCCTATAAAATGAGGTGAGGGAGTGAGGGGGGCATAGGATAGGTTGAGATGAATGACTGTCTGGGCAATGGTGTTCTAATCGCAAAACCTTTTTGCAACCCATCTTATGGATCCTAGAACTCGTAAAACACTAATGTATCTTCAGAGATTCTGATTCATTAGAAGTGAATAGGGGACCAGGAATCTCCGTGTTCTACAAGCTGCCAGGTGATTTAAATCCACATAGTCTACCAGCCAAACTTTGAGCAAACGGTTTTAGAAGATCCTCTAAATGTACTGTAATATGCATTTTAAAGATGTTCCTTTGGAATCATCATTTTCTTTTGCTTATTGTTTCCTTACTCAATTTTTATCTTCAGCAGCATCTGGGCACCCAGCATGTTTTGGATAAATGCATGAGTGAATGAATGAATGACTCACGTCTCTGTATTTCTTTAACAGCCAATTACAGTTTTTAGTCAGGAAGCATGAGATTGCAAGTCAGAGTATGCACTTTTTCTCACATTCATTTTTCCCCAAGTAATGTTGAGTTTTTTCTTCACCAAACTATGGAACATGTTTTATTGGGGAGGTCCCATGCTGGGTGTGTGGGACACTGAGGGCACTCCTTCCTCACAATGAGCTCCCAGTCCATTGGTGGAGGCTAACATGCCCAATAGCAATTCCAGTACAATATCTTTGGTACATTAATAAAGGATGTTCAAAATGCTATGGGCACCTGGAGAAAGGGATGAAGAGCTCCTCCTCCTGCAGAATGAACTGAGAATTCTATTTAGCTCTTAGTGTAAGAAAGGCTAAATTGAATAGGATTATAGTATAATTCTGCAGATGACTTGCAACTGATTAAAAAAAAAGCCGTGATTTTTTTTTAATAAGGGCTATGGTTTGTTGAGTAACTAGTGTGTGTCCAATACTTAACATATATTATTTCAATTAATCTGTACAGAAACCCTTTGAAGTGGATGTTATTAACCCCATGTATAATAGGATTATAGATGGGGAAGCAGGGTTAGCTAGGAAAGCAAAGCAAACAGTTCAGGAACCCAACAGGCACTAAATGAAAATACAGGAACTTAACCTGGATTTGTCTGACTCCAGAGCCTTAGCTTTTTCCACTGTGCCATGTATCTTCCCTAACACTGTCATTAATTGTTATAATAAATAATGCAAGTTTGTTTAATGTTTTAAAGGGCAGATCTATTTGATCTATGAAAAACCTGTTGGTTTTTCATGATTTTTAGCAGTGCAGGTCAATTATTCTGCTATTAAGGTGATGGTTGGTATCTTTATTTATCATTTAAAATCCCTTAACTTTGGATTTCTAGTAAGTCCAGTTCCATTGAGAGTTGGTGACAAAAGAAGAGAAAGTGAAAGGATGGATTAAAATGAGATTTGCAGTATTATTTAAAAGTACAGCAGTGTGTTTTAGGCTATCACTATTACTTGAAAGTACACTGATGCATTTACGCTTAAACAAGTTTTTTAAATGAGTCCACACACTTAAATAGAGTTTATGGTATCTTGGAATAATTGGAGCAACTGCCAGACTCCTTGTCTATATCAAGAATTTCTGTCCTAGAAGACACTTTTTCTGTACAGGAATTATAGTTACTTCCATCTGGTGCTAGACATATTTTTTAGCATTAAACTAGAGGATCATTTCGAGGAGCGATGTTTTATTCAATTAAGCCTAGGAAACCCACTAAAAGGTACATTCTCCATTACTTCCTGGAGGCTAATTAGGATGTAAGTCTGAGATCTGAACACTACTTGTAGCTTCTGCTTAGATGTCTGCTTCAAGCCTTACCTAATTTTTCCGTAGGAACCTGGGGTTTTTAACTATAAGCATATCAAAGTGGTTGACATGGAGAGGTATTTAGATTTCTTCCCATTAAGATGAAAAATGCAGATAGAAGCTGACTGACAGTACAGAGGCCATTTTGGTTAGGAGCCCTCTACAGTCTTTATCTTGTTACCCTTCTGGGATGCTGTGGAGGTTAAGGTCTCCAGCCTTTGTGAAAAGGGCTCTTTGGAATTGTAAATATGATCTCAAACAGGAGAGAGGTATGAAAGCAAATTAACTGTAGGCGTTTTTTCCTGAATTGGCCGTCTAGTTGCCAAATAATCTGAAATCAGAGCCCAGATCAGGAACTGCAGCTTCTAATAAGTTACTCTATGACAGCTTATACTTTTTTTCCTTTTTTGTGTGTGTATGTTTGTTTTGTTTTAAATGTATAGGAAGCTAGGTGAAATTACTTACTATAATCAACAAGTTCTTATGGTATAGGCTAAAGATTAAAAATCAGAGGGGATAGCTAGATTAATCATTGGAATCTACAGGCAATCCAAAAATCCTCAATTCAGGTGATCACTGTAGCCATTTTGCTCCCAATAAGTTTTTCTCAAAAATGTTAGTCAGAAAAGCAGAGATGACTGAGATGAATGCTGCTGGATCTCTCTATTACCAGTACATCAAGAATTGGAAGACAACATGGATCTGAGTAAATAGCCCAACATAGATTGGCTGGCAGGGATTAATGAGGGAGACATTCCAGAAAAGGAGATGGAAAAGAACAGACTCAGAGAAAGAAAAAACATGAAAACGACTTAGTCGCAATAGAATGGTCGTGCTGGTTTGTGACTGCAGGGAAGATTAAAATGGTAGGCCTTCTTAAGAAGGTGCATGTATTCTAGTTTTCTTGTGTTTTGTTTATTTTTAAACGATTTTTAACCTTTTAATTTCTTGTTCCTTGCCTTTTTTGGAAAAGCATTATAGGAAATGTTTTAGGGGTAAGGAGGCATAATTTAAGAAGCATAACTGAGACAGGCAATAAAAATTGTTTTATACTTTGTTTTGCCTGGACTCCTGGGAGACCAATATTAATATCTTGCTAGTTTCCAAGAAACAAACAGGAGAATGAAAGGGCCAGAATTCTATCTTTGAAAGTATGGAGAATGAGGATGGATATGATTGAAGCAAACTATGAAGGATGTGAATAGAGTGTCCGTTACATCTCAGAGTGCCTGAACTGGCGAGCCCCAGGGTATGGTGAGTTGGGAGTTGTGCTAAATACGCAAACTCCGTAGATTGATAAATAGTCTTTGACCTCACAGGGTGAGTAACTGTGAGAAGTACTAGGGCATATAACTTTATAGTCTGGATATTAGATTTTTGGGAACCTCTTACTCCATGAGATTATACAGGTAAAAATATGGATTATTTCAGGAAATATTTAGATAAATTCATGAAAGATGGTTTTGTAAGAAAATAAGAGGGGGGTAGAGATCTTTGGTTATTGACAACAAATCTAATAACGGTAACTATTATTTGTTATCAGGCACTATGCTAAATAGGCACTTTTTTATATTATTTATTGTCATGCTTTAATACCATGAGATATTTGTTGGCCACATTTTACAAATGAGGGAACTGAAGCTTAGAGAAGTGAAGTAACTTGTCTGAGTTTACACAGCCAGTAAGTGTAAATGGCATTAGGCCAAGGCATTCTGAGCCTATGTCCTTAACTCTTCAATGTGTATCACTTTTCTAAGTATGGAGAGATACATACTTTTCTTCTATAGACTATATCTTAGAACTCTAAAATCAATAAGAAAAAGACAGCTAATAGAAAAATGGACAGAATAGAAAAATCCTGATAGTTAAGTAAGATGTGAAAAGATGCCCAATCTCACTAGTAAATAATGAAATAACATTAAAACCATAGTGAAGACCATTTCATATCCACCAAAATGGTAAAAATTAAAAGCCTGACAATTCTGATTGCTGGTGAGAATATGAAGTAACCAGAACTCTTGTTTACTGCTTGTGAGATGTAAACTGGCACATCTACTTCTGCTAATGGTTGGGCATTACACTGCTGAATTCTTGTCCAAGTTAGGGCCCATCAACAAATCAATATTTTAATCACATTTAGATAACGTAATTGGTGATGGAGTAGAAGGGGAAGCATCTGATTAAAATAATTCTGAGTAAAAAAATGGAAAAGATAATACATATTTAAAGGCCTTGGACTTGAACAATGTTAGCAATATTTTTTTCACATGGTAGAATTTGGGAATTATGGTATCTATTTTTATAAGTTCACTCAAGAAATAGAATTGTGATGTGGAGCTGTTGGAGAATAAACTATGTTGTATCTTACCTGAATCTTAAGTGTTACGTGCTTTATCTAGCTTGTTTTCTATGTTTCTGTTGTAATACTGGTGTACGTCCCTCAATCTTGGTATATTTTGGTGTTAGCTAAAATTATCAGTTGCTAACAAAGGCAGATCACTAGCATGTAGGAGATTTTTTAAATGGGGCCTCTGAAATTCAAATTTGATTCAGTAAGTATCCCAAAATGAAATTCTCTGCACTAAATTTGCCAAACATACAACTTCTCTAGGATTTTACCTCTTTGGTGAATGTAGAAATACCTGAGCATTGATGTGATGATTTCTCCTCACACATTCTTTTTCATAATCTAATATCCTATCCTGAACACTTAAGGCCAAATGGGAAATGATATATCTGTGTTTTCCAAAGAAATTTTAAAATCACTTCAGCCATCGAGTTTGCATGCTGATTTATGCTGTGATTTTTGCAGGGAAGACTAGGAGAGCTGGAGTTGCAATTAAAACATGGAAAAGAAGAACCTGAGGAGGTGCAGTACAAAAAGAGCACAGCCTGGCTCTGGTAAGGGTTCGTGTTCAGCTGCCCATTATTTGTCATGGGAAGTGAGCTATGAGGGGAAAGGTAACTACTTTGAAGGCTTTAAGGTTAGTAGGTTTAACTTCTATATGAGCCTGAAGGGGAAATGACAGAAGAGCTGATAGATGTATTCCCTAGATAGAAGATGGAGAGCTTTATTTATAAATTATACATACACACACACACGCGCGCACACACACACACGCGCACACACACACACACACGCACACACACACACGTTCTAAAACAATGTGGAAACAGTTTGCTTTTTCCCTTTTCCACCTGTAACTGATTATTTTATATGCTTTTGAATGAAAAATTCTGTTTTTCCCACTCTGTTCATTGCTTTCCTACCTCACATGTAGTCAAGGATTACTTCTCCCCTCTTCTGCTCCCATTTTCCCCAAGACATAATTATTAGGAGCAACTTTACCACGTCATGGCTTTAATTTCTTTGGCAGACATTTCCTAGGGAATTCCCACTATATTATCTAGAAATATATTAGTACTGGCTCATAAAAGCAACTTAAATTGTTACATGGGTTGAGAAGAATACTGTATCAGATTTGTGTTTCACCAGCCTAAATGTAAGTAAAGTGCCTAAATAGCTTTGCCTACAACCACAGGTTGCTTTAATCTGAAAATCTGTCCAATGGTTATTTAATTATAGGTTTTCATTTACTGACAATTGGCTGATGTAGAAAAGCAGAAACTGTGTGTGTGTTTTTGATTAATTGTATTCTAAGCCATATTTTCTAGATTTGTAAAAAAAAAAAAGGCAATGAAGTTTAAACATTATGATATTGGATTTAGGATTAGAGGGTTTTGCATCCTATTTGCTCATACCTTTTGCATCTATTTTTCATTTAATCATCTGAAAGTGATAATTGGTGAAGTAGTATATTTGCTAAGTTCTTTAAAATATGTAGAAAGACCTATCGATACCTATTGCTGGTGAAAACTCATGGGCTGTGTATATATGGGTATAAAGGAGACAGGTCCCTAGAAGTTTCTTAAGAATGATATAGGCTGGGTGTGGTGGTTTACACCTGTAGTCCCAGCATTTTGGAAGGCTAAGGCAGGTGGATCATTTGAACCCAGGAGTTCAAGGCCAGCTTGGGCAACATGGCAAAACCCTATCTTTATTAAAAAAAAAAAAAAAAAAAAAAAAAAAAGAAGAAAGAAAGAAAGAAAAAAACATTTAGTTAAACCTGCAGTGACTAATAAGCTACCTTGAAGTGAGCTCTTCATCATCCTAACTTAATTGGAACACAATCCCAAATCTAAGTAAAGTCGTCACTTGATTTATTATTTCAAAAAGTATTTATTGAGTGTCTGTCATGTGCCAGGCACTGTTCTAAGCACAGAGGAACAGTAGTGAATAAAGCCCCTTCTTTGTCCTTCCAAAGCTTATACTTGAGTAGATGGAAACCTATAATAAGCAAATAAACAAAGGGAATATGATAGAAGTTGATTCGTGGAAGAAAAATAAAGTATGATAAAGGGAATAGAGAGTGAATGAGGATTGAGGGAGGTTGGGGGGTGGCGCTACCATTTTCTGTAGGGTGAACAGAGTCTTTTTAATAATGTGACATTTGAATGAAACCTGAAAGAAGTGGTGGAGTGAGCCAAGCTGATATGCAGAAGAGCATTCTAGGAAGAGGAAACAGTGAATTCATCACAGGCCCTGGGAGTGTACCTGGCAAAGCCTGTGTGGCATAGAGAGAGCAAGGATGGAAATAGTGGACATAAGAGTAGAGAAGTTCGGGAGATTGCAGGGTGGAGTCTTTGTCAGCACAAAGAGGACTTTGTGAGTGAGATGGAGAAACATTGGCAGATCTTAATCATAGAATTTGACTCATGATTTAAAAGGACCACTCTAGCTGTTATGTTGAAAATACACCCTGCGGGGCATGGTTAGGAGTCTGTTGCAGTAATTTAGGCAAGAGATAATAGTGTTTTAGACTAGGATGTTATTGTGGAAACGTACATTGATTTTGAATCATTTTAAGCAGATACCATATGATATAAATGCTAATACTTGAAATAAAGGATGTGAAAGAAAGGGATCAATCAAAGATATCTCAAGATTTTAACTAAACAAAAGTATGGCATTTCCATTTAAGACAAGGAAGACTAGAGAAAAGCAGGTCTGCGTAGAGTAGGAATCAGATTTTGGACTTAGGCCTGAGATGCCTCATTAGCCTCCAGTTAGAGATAGCAAGCAGGTTGTTGACTAGTCTGTAGTTCCAGGGAGAGCTCAGGGCTAGAGAGGTGAATTTAGTGAACATCAGCATATTGATGGCATTTAAAATCATGATGCTGGGTAAGGTCACTTAGGGAGTGAATACAGAAACGGAAGGTTTCAAAAGATTGAGCCCTGGTTCTATATTTAAAGGTGGGGAAGATGAAGAGGGAACCAATAAAGCAGATGGAAAATTAGTTATCAGTGATGTAGAAAAAGAAACAAAAGAGGGTAAAATCTTAAAAGCGAAGGAAAGAAGGTGTTCTAAGAAAGGAATAACCAACTGTGTCAAATGCTGCTGTTAGGCTGCAGAAGATAGGGACCGAGAATTGAGCATTAGATTCAGTCTCTTGAAAATAATTGGTGATCATGACGGGAGCTGTTTTGGTAAGAGTTATTGAGACAAAAGCCAGGATCTAGAGAGAGTGGAAGGAGATAACTAGGGTCATCAAGTATAGATAATCTTTTACAGGAGTTTTGATGTATAACAGACTAAGAAATGGGGCAATAGCTGGTGGGCTTGTTCTTCTTTCTTCTTTTAAAGGGTGGATACTACAGTAGGTTCACATACTAAGGGGAATAATACAAGTAGAGATGGAAAAATGTGTGATGCAGCAGAGAGGAGGGAGTAGAGAAGTAGCTTTAGTGCACAAGTGGAAAGTTTGACCTTAAATGTAAGTATACATAGGTCATCATTTGTAAATATCCCACGTTGACCAATGAAATATTACGTTGAATAGACTATATTCCATTTAGGAACACAGAAACTAGACAGTACATTTTAGAGAAATTTACAGTCAAATGCTTTTGAAAAATAAAAGATTGAGATCTATAGGAGGTATTGCACCTGTCTGAAAAACTTGCCTCTTAAGAGTGACTCATTCTCAGAGTGCTGAATAGCTAAGATTTTATTATATATCAAATGTAAATATTTATGAATGTCAATATAATTTGTATTTAAATGCAATAACTTTAATAATGTTTATGAAACCTTTAAATTTATAAAATTCAATGTTTATATTGAAAACAATCCTTTTAAAAAAGTAAATTTGACAGCAAGTGGTTATTTTTTACTTTATCTTGAAAATTCTATATTGAATTAAAAAATTTGGTTCTGTAAATATTTGAATTGTACATACCTTCTTTCTAACCCACAAGTATAATTATTTTCTTTTGGCTTTCCCATGACTATATAACAAAAGTTTGAAATTGCATTTTCTATAAACACATAGCAACTATTTCATATGTACAATTTGGAAATTGTAAATTGATGGTTTGGTGAGCTCTCAGGTGAAAAAGAGAGACTGTCTTAGTCCATTTGGGCTTCAAAATGCCACCACATTGGGGATTAGGATTTCAACATGTGAATTTGGTGGGGTATACAAACATTCGGTTCATTGTAGAGACTAATATAACGGACACTTGTATACGCACCACTCCATCTGAGATAATACTGTTACAGTGCTGTCGTATATCCCCTCTCAGTCACACATTCACCTCCTCCTTGCCTCCACTCAGTGACCTCATGAACAGGAAAATGAAGCTGTCTTTGAAGCAGAGCCCTTATTACAGTTCTTTCACCTTACACTGAAATTCTAGTACAGTTTTAAGATCTGGAGCCATTGCTGGATGTTCTTATTAATTGATGAAAAAGAGAAAGGAATGATTTCTTGTTCTACCATAAACTCTTATTTATTTTCCATCTTTATTGCAGGGTTAGAGACATGCTGACTGATGAGATCACCAAGGCAGCTGCAAAGTAAGATCCATTTAGTCTTTTATCAAACATTTTTTATAAATACTTTTTCCTGGCAGGTACATGGTACATACATTTTCTCCTTTTAGGGCATGTCATAACTTTAAGGATTTTAAAGTACTCTTCAATTATTTTTCAAAAAAATTAATCGTTACCCTTTCTTATAGTAGGTGAATTCTTACTACATGTCTTTTTGTGAAAATACAGAGGGATTGGTACTAACATATAACTTTTACATCAGGAGTCACTGAAGTTGAGCCCCTGCTATATACCTAACAGATGACATGTGCTTTGGTGCAGACTTAAAGGACTGTAATTTAGTTCAAGGGGATAAAAAAAAAATCCTTGCTAATATGAGTTATGTTGGTAGTAATTCCTTTTGTTCCATTGGTGTTACTGGGTTCAACATATCTAAAAATTGAATTTTTAAATGCTAAAAACTAATGCCAAGGCCCATTAAAAAAGCAGTTTTAGTCATGTGCTTATGGTGTTTTAACAAAAATTACTTGATTGTCACTGCCTTGATGGTTTTTATTTACCTTAAGCCAGCTCTCACTAAAAAATACCCAGAACTTGCTTGAACAATCTCTTCAGGTTCCTTTGTTAACTAATAAGTTGACTAATTGTTCCTGGCAGTAAGTTACATGCCAGTTACACTCCTCCCTTCCACCATCTCCTTTAACTGCTGCCATTTCTGTTTGACTCCTTTCTTTTTCGCCTTCAGCTAACATAGATATACCTTTGACCTAGAGAATTTCATGTGTATTGAAAGTCCATATCATCTAGAAATTTTTAATTGTAGTATAGTTTATCCTTTTCATGTCGCAAAACCTTCTGTAGCTAAATAGATTTTGCCTTAAAAACAAAACAAAAAATGATCTACCTTAGAGTTAGCTTTCTATTAGTAATTTCTTAAACAGACACTTAACTGTGAAGTCTGATCTCAGCAGATTATCACTATTCAGTCTCATGTCTTCTGGATAAAGAGAAATAGAAGTGATAATCCTCCCTGACTCAGTCCTATGGAAGGCACTGGGAGATACCTGTTGATAAAATGAAAACTAAAGTACAGAGAGCTTAGATAGAGACTCATTTATGTCTTTTTTTTTCCAGTTTGGTGAATTACAGACACAGTGGGAGAGGGCACAGTTGCGTATCAGAGGGGGAGGGGATGCTGGGATGAGAATGCAGGCTGTCTTTGACCTTTACCTGTCATAGTTTGTTCTCTTAGGTAGTCTACGTAGATCCTATTAAAAGCAGTGCTCTGACCTTTGCAGCAAAAAGGTTGAATGCAGAAGAAGCTACCAACTTTCTCCTAAAACACATTATAATTTCCCCTGTCTAGTAGCTATTGCAATTTTCCATTCTAAAATTGTATTCCAGGGTGATTGTGATCTTCAGATTCATAAAGCATCACTTTGTGACTAGTACCTAAAGAAAGTGTGTTCACATGAGTAAAAATAATTCATATTCTCGTGGCATTACCTTCTCATCAAAACTTACAAAGTATGTTATAGACCTTATTTTAATAAAGCAATCTTGACAATACTAGGAATGGCAGCAAGTGAATAAGAGATATTTTAGGTCTGGAGGCTGAGAGACTGGTGATAGAGCAGGGGAAAAAAATCATTCTGTCACCCTGTCGTCTTCTTCCCACTGGCTTCCTCCAACCCTGTGAGGTCTTCACTACTGCCCACTGCCAGCTTAGCTTCCCTATCCTTAGCTACAGCTGCCACAGGCTGATTTGGGTCAGGATAGGGCTTGTTTTGTTCAGAGCTAGAAGTTAAATGCAAAAAGTAAAATACCAATCATGGGAAGATCCTGGTTTGTTCATTTAATAACCTTTTTAAAGCTTCAGGGATGGGGTAAGGGAGAATCAGAACACGTATAAAACCTGATGATTGATGTAAATTTATTTCCATTATTATTTATTAAACAGATTTAAACCTGAAGATAAAAATCCCTAAAGTATTGAGTCACTTTACTAATATGTAATGTAATACTTTGTCCGTAAGAAAGCATCAGTGTAACTCATCCTTCCTTGTGCTTTTTAATTAGATTAATAGCATCATTTTGTTTTAAAGGACAATTTAATTAAAATGTCAGTGGTGTTGCCTAAATAAATACTGTATGGATGCTGACATGTTATTATGCAAATTAGTTGCTGCCATTTGACTGTTAGGGGATAGTTATTGAGCAACAAGGTGATGAGTTTTTACTGAACCAGTTATAGATTCCCACCTCTCCAGCTCCTCCTTGAATTCATTTCACTATGTATGTATTGAGTACCTTCTATCCATAAGTCATTGTGGCAGGCATGAAGGGAATGCGAAAAGTTAGTCATGGTACCTTTATGAAATGTGTAACTTGGCCTAGGGCTGCACTGTGTAGAGTGGACTAGGTTTTTAATTCAAAGATTATTGTCCAAATATTCGTTCATTCTGCAACCAAAGATCTTATTACCAGTGGTTTTAAATAAATTTTTCTCCATTACTTAAGAACAATACATACTCAGGTATGTCAAGACTAGTGAAGGATTTGAAATAAAATAGTTTTGGGTACTGTTTTAAAACTGAGGCTAATTTCTCTTTCAGAATTTTGGGGTTAAAAATAACTTTTTATGTTATCTTATCTAATGTATTTGTTTTATGACATTTGATACCCAGATTCTAGTGACCTCATGTTTTCTGCAGGATAATAAAACTGGGACTCTAATTAATTCTCAGATCACTCAGAATTTAAAACTATTTTTAAAACTCAGCTTTAGGGATTCATGACCATTTTACAGTAGGAAAGGTCTCAGGATATTCTGTTAAAAGAAAGAGATACTATTAGAAATAAAATATTTAATTTTGTTTTTGTTAAATGATTTTATGGCTAGGGCACCTAGGAGTGACCAAATCCCACCTTGTTTCCTTGTGTTTTCTTATTAGCTATATGAGTGCTCAGTAATTCTCTTTGCAGAACTCTAGCAAAACCCAACTTGGAGCCATCTGCTTAGACCTCAAGGCTTCCTTCCCATTTTCTCCTCCAACCCTCCCCATTATAAATGTTGATGTCTTATTAACTTTTGACGGGCCTCATGGAGGAATAAATTGAGGTGGAGGGGGGTGAACAAAATGATCAAGACTTCAAGCCTTCACAGAGCTAAACCACTCTAAAGTGGGACTGAGAGGGGGAAGGAGAGATGGGCGAATAGGTAGATGGAAGGATTTGTTAATGGCAAGTCCTGAGTCCCATTCTTACCAAATGGAAGCAGAAATGCAAGAAAACATGTGTGCGCCAACAATTTAATACCCACTGACTCAGTGTTCAATTGAGATTATGGCTTGGGACTGGAGGTACTAGGCTCATTAAGGGAGCAGAGTTGAAAATCTTCCTTATCCCTCACATCTGTTGTAGTCCTGCCCTAAGGTAAGCAGGAAGTGGTTCTTGGATCATGCACTGAATTCAGATTCAAGTTTCAAGTCCAAATTTTGGGGAACATTGTCTGTATTCATGGGAAACCACATCATAGGACTGAGAACTGAACAATCTGATGGTATGGGTGCTCTTATTGCTGGAGTTCTGTTGTAACAGAATTGGCAAACCTAGAACATCTCATTGATGTCCCATAGGGGACTTTATAGGATCAGCTTGGAATTATGGAATAATATTAAATGTACATTTTCAAGTGGTAAGTATATTAAAAAGGTTCAGGTTTTTGTGTTAATTTCCGAAGTCAAACATAAGAGTTTATTGCTAATATTAGAAGGTTACCATTTAGATGATATAAAAAGGCAAGTTTCAGACCAAATAGTCTAAAAACAGTGCTTTTTCCTTTGTATTTTATGTGGGGTCTCCAAATTATATTTCAAACTGACTTTCAGGTTGATAGCTTTGCCATATTAAGAGAAAGAAGGAGAGGATAATAATGAGTGAGAAAAGCTGCCATGTGTCAGATTGTAAGGTGCAGTCTGAAGTGGTTTGCTAGAAGCCAGTTCAACGTACCAGTGCTTCAGAAAAGCCAAAGAGCATTCCATTCGGCTGGGCTTATTGACATAACTGTCTTAGTTATGTTTTTAGAACAAATCAAAAATTTTAAATAGGCCAAAAATGACACAGAAGAGAGCCTAGGAAATGTAATGTTAAATGATGAAATAAAAATTTAGGAAGAAACAACTTACTAAGCTTGGATTTTTAAGTTATAAAAAGGCATAATGACCCATACTACATTGATAAGAGTTCAGAATCAGCTCTAGACTCAGAAGGAAGGAAAGAAACTGTTGGCCTCAGGGAACAAACAGACCTGCATTTACAAGACTCTGTGAAGGAATACAAGTTGCTTTTTGACTTCATCTACCCTCCTATATTAGCTCTTTCTCTTCTCCTGGTTAATACCAAAGTTCTCTGTTGAATTTTTTTTCCTTTTGAACAGGGAGAGTCCGGTAGTGAAAGGCAATGCGCTGTTAGCTCTAAGCAGCCTTGCTGTCGTCGTGTCTAGACATGAAGCCAGCCTCTCCTCAGACTCTGACGGGCTCCTGGAGGTTAGTTGGGGTAATTTAAACAATTGGGCTTTGGTTATGTCTTTTTAAGCCTGGCTTTAAGTAGCCTGGCCCTGGGCTTACAAGGTTAGATTCTGTGATTATGGCACCAAGTTATAGTACTTGATGGGCCTTTATACTGTGAGCCTTAGTGTCTTCCTAACTTTGCTGCTTTTCTGTTTTCCTTTCTCCATCACAGTTAAGTGGTCATATCTATTTGAAGGTGCCAATGTTATGCCATAGGGGTTATCTTTTTGTATTTACATCAGTGGTAACCAATCTTACAAGGTTAACTAGGCTTACTGAAAGTGAACAATGCTGTCAAAATGATAAATAAGCAGTGTTTATTGACTGAAAAAAATGTACTTTGCATTTTAATTGTAGATGTCAATGACAAAGTGCCTATTCATTTTTGCAAGGCAGTTATTTCTTAATTAAACATGTGGTGAGCTGGCCACTATTCATTTCCAGTGTACTTTCTTGGATAATTCATATCTGTCTAAATAAAAAGGCATGAATTTATTCTTGTTTTAAGTCTCATTATCTGGTAGCCATCATCATACAGAGACGACATAACTGAGTTGTTAAAAAATATAGGCTTTGGAATAGGAAAGTCCTATATTTAGATCCTATTACCTCCACTTACTACCTCTGTGGCCTATTTGTAGCAATTTCCTCTTTCAGAAGCTATTTCCCCATCTGTAAAGTGGAGGGATAACAATACTCACCAGATAGGATTATTGGAAGGATTAATGAATTAATATATGTGAAGCACAACAGCTCGTAGATACTAAGCTCTCATTAATAATAACCATTCAAAACTATTCAGTCTGTCTCTGTCCTCAAGGAGTATCTTATGGGCTATCTGTATTCTATTTTTGTTGTGGGTTTTTTTGGTGGTACACTAAAAACAACCAACTCTGATGACTCATTTAAACAAAAAAGGAACAGGAAGTATATGGAATCTAGAAGCCCATGGAATTGAAGGCAAAGCTTAAAAACTGAGTTTTGGGAAAAACAAGAACCAAGGCAAGTTGGGGAGTCCAGGCAACAGATACTAACGAAACATCTAAGCAGACCACCTCCAGTGGGCGAGAACAACTTCAGTCATTTATTGTCCTTGTATCACTTACTTAAAATTCAGAATCCCTTGGGTCCTAGGCCTACCCCTTGGATAGTGTAGGACAGCTAGCTTGATTGAGCATTTAACCTTCAAATAGGGGGGAAGACGGAACTCTGCAAAGGATGCTGCTACCAGTAAACAGAGAATTGGTGCTGTGTGGCAAAAGCCATGGATATATATTACATGTAGGGAAGGGAAAGAGGCCAAGGGATTATTGCATGAATAATATTAGTTAATTACCCTATGAAAATTTAATTTTAAACTTAGAATCTTACTGATAAGAAAGATGGAAATTTTATAGAGAGGAAATGTTTCATGTCTTTCAGAGAGCCATGGAATATTTTAACAGAGGCAACATGCTGCATAGATCTACAACCTAAAAAGTCAATGCCCCTTTCTATGATCCCTTCACTTTGGTGTTATTTTTGTCAAACTACCAGTTATACAGTATTTTTCCCAGTAATAAAGGGGTCTAGCTTAGAGTTTGAGTTCCAGCCTTTCTCACTTTCTCCTCCACACCAACACACTGCAACACACATTGAGAAACCACACAGTCCAAAGATAGGGCTTTGCTTTTATTCATGATGACCTTGCCTTTAGCTATTACTCAATGCAAATTCAAGACCTCATTATTTAATTAAAGTTGAAACTTTCAAACGTTATTCAAACCTGCATATGACCACCAACAAAAGATTTGAAGATGTGACAGCCTTGTTTGATTCAAGGAATTACAATAATTCCAGTTACCATGTGAGTTAATGAATGCTTTTGACATCCATGGTCATGAGTGACTTTAATAACCAAGTTTTATTTTTAATGAGTGGGGTTTTGTTGTTTTGGTTTTGTGTTCTCTTTCCTCTTCTTTGTCAAACTGAAGATGATTCATGTTTTCTACCTAATCTTTCAGTGAGTTAGGTGAATGTTGTCAAGATGCTTGAAATGACAACTAAATGTTAATAGTCACCAGAAATGCTAGAGATGTTGATCAGAATTTTGTGGGCTGTTTATTGCCTCCTTTGTCACATAAGAAGTCATAGAAATGAGAATTTTTGAATTGTGTTTTTTGCACATCTGTCCTTTTAACCTCCATATTATCTTCACTATGATTCACTCAACGCAGGAGAGCTCTGAAGAGCTCTTGGATAGTTATGTTTTGCAGCATCTATCCTCTTCTGCTAACTTGTTCATGAAAGGTAAATCTTATTTCTTTTGGGGCACAGGTGAGGGTAAAATGTGTATTTGTCAACTACCTGTACACCTCATACGTGCATGCTCATAGTCCAAGCAGATGAAGTTTACTTTTTGATGATAGCACTTTATTGTTTAATATAGAAGGGAGTTGCACCCTGGATTTAGAAATAATCTTTAGATTTGTTTTCTTTTTTCCATAATCATTTCATGTTTTTAATTCATCTGCAGGTTCAACCTAATTTCCTTTCAATGAAAGAGTGGATTTCCATGGTACTTGATACACTCTTGGTCATTGTGGATAGCCATTACCAACCCAGAGGGCAGCTTCTCTCCTGGTTTTATTATGTAAGTGCAAGAAATAAAACATGATCAGAAAACTCAAGGGTTGACTCTTAGGACATCAGTTGTTCACATGAAATCCATTATATAAAAGGCCAGGCGCCGTAGCTCATGCCTGTAATCCCAGCACTTTGGGAGTCCGAGGTGGGCGGATCACCTGAGGTTGGGAGTTCGAGACCAGCCTGACTAACATGGAGAAATCCCGTCTCTACTAAAAATACAAAATTAGCCGGGCATGGTGGCGCATGCCTGTAATCCCAGCTACTTGGGAGGCTGAGGCAGGAGAATCACTTGAACCCAGGAGGCAGAGGTTGTGGTGAGCCAAGATTGCACCATTGCACTGCAGCCTAGGCAACAAGAGAAAAACTCCATCTCAAAAAAAAAAAAAAGAAATCCATTGTATAGTGTAATGATTCTCATCCCTGGCTATTTGTTAGAATCACCTAGGGAACTTTAAATACACACACACAAGAAATATTATATATAAAAAATATGGAAATATTACATATAAATTATAAGAAATGTCTATAAATATTAATATATATGTATGTACATATGCATATATAACATGTGAAATATATATATACACACACATATAAAAAGAAATACTGATGTGTAGTCCCCACTGCTGATTTAATTGCTCGTGGATAAACTCTGGGCATCAGCATTTTGAGAGCTCTCTCAGTTATTCTAATGTGTAGTCAGGGTCGAGAGCTACAGTTGTAGTAGAATAAACGGTGTCTGAAATGTGGGGACTCCAAGTTTCTAGCCATAGTTTTTTTTTTTTCATTTCAGGTTGTGTGACCTTGGGCAATTCACTCAACCTCTTTGAGTCTTTTTGTCCTTATTTATAAAATGAAGGAATTGAACAATATCATCTGCAGTAATTGTAGCCCTTGCTCCCCCTTTCTTGTTTTTGTGACTGTTGACACTTACTTCATCATTCTTATTTTTCTTATCTGCAAAATGAAAGTAAAAATTAATGCTTTGCCAACTGTCTAAAAAGACTGTGAAGATCAAATAATATATTTTATGTAAAAATGTTTTGAAAACCGTTAAATACTCTGTAAATACAAAGTAATGTTGTTGATCACTACAAAAAAAAAAAAAAAAAAAGCCACCTGTTACCTATCCTCTGTCTTCATGCTTGTATTCTAAGATTTGAAGCAAAATGAGAAAAGACTTTTTTGTTTAGGTTTCCTTTTCCTTTTATTGGTCATAGTACATGCTTTATTTCTATATCTGTGTAGAACTATTTTGGTTCTACCCTATTACTATCCATTGCCTAGGGAATTATAATGATCATGGGACAATCAGCTGAGTGGCAGAGGATTATAGTTGATTTTAATAAAAATACAATACAAATTCTGAACTGTTGCTAAGATCATGAATTTAGCCTAAAACCTCAATGCCGAAGGTCTTCTCTGTATATTGTGTGTGCCTCTGTCCTCCTGCCCTTGGGAAGATCGGGTATGTATTCATCAGGCGCTTTGGGTTTAGAGCTAGATTTTTAACCATAGTCAAGGTTAAAAAAAAAAAAATGACTTATGAGATGATGTAGAATTAGATTGGAAGGTAAATTTTGCTCAAAAAGTTAATTGCTGTATGATGATTTATTTTCTATCAGAAGTGTTTTTATTTCTTTAATGATGAATGAAAACTTTAGATGCTTATTTAGAGGTCTTTGTAATAACTATCTAGTTCAGATACTCACCAGAGCAGGGCACTGTATGAAATTTCTCATATGCTGCTTAGTTCTTACAAACCAATAAAAATAATCTCTTTACTAGTCAGCTCTGATTGCCTCTTACCTTTGTGAGATTTTGCATTACCATACTTTTCAAAGCCGTGTTTTAAAAGTCACTTTATTTCCTGTGTGCTACCAGCTGGGTCTTTTTGAGTAACATTATCATTAAAATAGTGCTATATTAATTTAAAGTGTAACTTAGTATGTTTGATTTTTATCCTTAAAGTACCAAAGCTTAGAGAGCAAATGGGCCTAGAATTAAAAACACATTTTAATGTGCTTTGACTGCAAGGGACAACACCGTCCTTATGGTGTGTCTGAAATTTTAAATTGGATAATAGTGAGGAATGATAAATGGGCTTTCTTTCCCACTTGAGACATATTTATAAATATATATAATGTCTGGTAGAACTCTCTAACATGGGATTCTTATAGAAGCTGTTCATATTCAGCTGCTCTGTCATTTTATTACGGCTGTTATTCATTTCTTTTCCCATAATTACATGTAGGAAGGGGCATATAGAGCTCTCCATTTCATTTTGAATAGCTGGTTATTGCTTTGTAACCAAAGGCTTTTAGGATTTCAACTTCCTTTTTAATTAAAAGGAATTAACCCCCTGTAGGAAATAATCCATCTACTGGGAAGTGTTCCCACCAAAAAAATTTTGGGAGATGTGCCAATAGATCCCTGTGCTAAATTTATACTTGTTTCTCTATACTAAAGTTAAACTCTTTTCCTCTCTTTTCCTTTCTTTCCTGGAAAACTCCTAGCTTTATGGACATTTATAATGTGACTTGCTGGTTTGTCCAAGCTCAGATAGCTTCAATTTTTTTTTTTTTTAAATATATACACATGTGGGCTTTTAGAAACACTGAAATTGTTTCAAGCCTTATAGTGAGGGAATTATAACCTTTAAAAGGAAAACACTTGTAATTTGGTTTTTCAAATTTAAAAGGATATTATTAATTGATTATTTAGTAGCAAAATATTTCATTAATAATGAAAACATAATCTATAGACAAAAATGTTTGGATTTTTAAAAAATGTTTTATTTTGGGTGTCAGCCGGGGTGGATCTAAGAGAGGCTTGTGTGGTTTTATAGTGCTTTTATGATAGGTATGCTTCCTTCACGTTGTAAATAAAAGGCTAACCCTGTTTTCTTTCTTTGGCATGTCCTAGAAGTCCTATTCTGGTGAAAACACAGCTAGTGCCATTGCCCGTTCTGCTGCCGCCACGGCTTTGTCTCTCCTTGTGCCAGTTTTCATTATCTCTTGCAAAGAGAAGGTTGAGGAAATCCTGAACATGCTGACTGCCAGGTTACCTGGGAAACCAAGTGCTGATGAGTCTCAAGCCGTGCAAATCCACATGGGTCTTGCTTTAGGGATGTTTCTCTCTCGCTTGTGTGAAGAGAAACTCAGGTACAGTTTATTAAAATATTCCTGCTTTTCTTCTTTGTGATTTTTTGCAAAGGATTTTGTACCCATACACACCTATACATAAACATTGTATCTGAGCAACATGTGTTTGCCAAACTTTCTGAGATGGACAAGTTGATCCTTTCTTCTTCTTTATGAGTAAATTTACCTATGTAAAATACCATCATGGAGGTGTTCATGTATTTTAAGAGTTGCTAGTATTAAAGTGATTGGTTACTTGAAAATCATTTCATGCTTAGATGAAAGCCCCAGGTACGGTACCTACGTGTGGTGGACATGAGAAAAGTCTAATCTCATGGTGCTGTAAGTAAAAAGCTTCTTTTATTCTGGTTTATATGGGATGAAAATGACTGCCAATCTTTTGTTGATATCACTGTAAAATGAGAGGAGAGGATTGGCATATCTCTAGTGCCTAAGGGGTGTTGGGAATCACTGAATCACCTGAGAACTACATGTACCCAGCTTTAAATATTGCTTTTTTTCCTGTGCCCTAGCCACATTTTTATAATCCTTAAAGAGTCTTAATCTGTGCATATTATACTGTGTGCTTTGTTCACTTTGATTGCTCATTTTTGGACTGCTAACTTGACCCTTGAATGGAGCTAATGGAATAGACTCAGGTGGAAAATTCCACTAAATCGGAAAGGTTTTTTTAGTGCATAAGTCTACTTTTGTTTTGTTGTTCATACTGCTTATTCTTTATTTTCTAGCAAGTCTTAGAATTTTATGTATCTACATTGATTGTAGTGGGATACAACATGAATATTTGCTTATCATGAATATTTTGATGTCAGTGACTTTTAATTATCCCTGTTTTCCTACATTGGAAATATGATAGTAGAGAGAGGCATTCTGTTGTGATATTAGATTCTTTTTAAATTCCTGGTTGGCAGAAATTAGCTGTCCAAAGGCAAGAATTGGTGTTGGTGTGGATAAACTGGATGACACTATGCTATATTTATTTCAGTTTGAGACCATTAAGTTCACAAACATGAGTATGTGAAACTTTTATGTGAATTGCTATTGATTTGGGGGAATACCATATTTCAGATGATCATTTTCAGCTCTTAGAAACATCTGTCAGATGATTGGGATGATTCTCTTAGTCTTTGAGGCCGTAAGTGCAATATGGCCAGAATATTCATTTTGTCCTGTTCACCATCACTAATAAACATAGGTCTTGTTCTGGAGATGAATAAAAAACTGCCCTTTGCATGTGATTTGACTGTTACATATCTTATGTGTGTGACAGAACACAAAGTATTTTTAAAGACTTAAAACTTGAAAGTGATTTTTTTCCCTTTGCTAGTATGCTACAAATGACAGTCTCTTCACCATCTGTGTCCATGCTCTTTCTTTGGTATCTTTTCAAGCAACATGTTTTGCAACTAAAAATGAGCCGTGGCAGTTTAATTCGAGGCAACTCATTTCATCCTATTCTGGCTCTGACTACTTTCTTCACTAACTTAGGAGGAGATGCTGCTGCTTTTAGGCTGACAGGCTTGTATTTGTGGTTAACTTAATCATGCTCCCTGGAGAAACCTATGATGATTCCCCCAGAACTCTTGACCCTGCTTCCTAGGTTGTCTTCCACTCCTGTCTGTCTAACTTGAATTCACACCTGAAGGAAACCCTGGGCAAAGACATCAGGAAGCTCCTTCCTTAGCTGAGCACCCACCGAATAACTACAAATTTTAACTTTACCCTAATGTTCCTGTGTTTGATAGCATCCTCCTTCTAATTAGGGTCTGTGTGTTAGTAATGCCATTACTAATATAACTATTCATGGCTCCCACCTTCCCAATTTGTTGGAATTGAGGAATCTCAAATATTTGCCTTTTGATACTAATAAATTTTTTTTACCACGTAGTAACAATACTAACAGATAATTTCATTTTTGGAGAAAGTTTAATTTTTTTTCTAAAACCAAGTGTTTTGAGAGCTGTTGATTTTGACTAGTCAGTGACATCAAATGTGTCCCAATGTGGTCCTTTAATGGAAACAGAATTAGGACAGTATGTTGTTTTTCAGAGACTAAGAAATCACCATGTAGAAGAGAATTATGAATCACATCTGTAATTGCAGCACTTTGGGAGGCCGAGGTGGGCAGATTGCGTGAGCCCAGGAGTTTGAGACCAGCCAGACATGGTGGCAGATGCCTGTAGTCCCAGCTACTCTGGAAGCTGAGGCATGAGAATTGCTTGAGCCTAGGAGGCTGAGGTTTCAGTGAGCTGACATTGTGCCACTGCACTCCAGCCTGGGTGAGAAAGCAAGACTGTCTCAAAAAAAAAAAAAAAAAAAAAAAAAAAAGAGAGAGAGAATTGTGGAAATAATTTCGTTTTTTGCTAAGGCTTTTGAAAAATCTCTTGAATTTAAGTTCCAATCTAGAATTTATTCAGAAGACTCCTGAATATTGTTCCACAGCTTCTTGCTTCTGTCATAACCGCCAGAAAATACAAGTATAATTTCTTTAGCATTTGTTTAGGATATTTAAGTATATTTTACTCCAAAGGACAACTTTCATAGGATTTATTTAGTTAAAGCTATTAAGTCTGTATGTGCGATGCAAGGGATGTGCATGTGGGCATTTGTTTCATTGCAAAAAATCCTTCACCTTGAGCAAAACTGCTGTAGTCTTGGTTTGGGAAAATGTTTTAAAAAGTGCTCTCTGCCTGGTTGTCATTCCTGGAGTTACATTCCACTTAGCATGATCTGAAGTAGCAATATGAGAGTTGAGATGTAGGAATCTCTCACTACTAAAATGTCAGTGATGAAGCCCACAAATCGGCCTGAAGGGACAGCCATAGAACCTTTTAAGTTTTATTTTACTATGCAAGTCATACTTCACACCCAGGCATTTATAAAATCATCAGTTTCTGTATAAATGCAAACACATATAGGTCTAAGATTTTCTCCCCTTAAAAAAAATGTAAGTAAAGGAATAGAATTTACAGCCTCCACAATTGAGACATGAAAAGAAGCGACAGTCTTTGCAAGAAAGAGGTTTGGAATCATTATTGATAATGTCAGCTTAATACGTTAAGTATTCTGAAGAAAATCACTTAAGCGTTCTTAGAAATATTAATTTAGAATTCTGAGTTTATTTTTTATTTTTCAATGACTTAAAATTTGAATAGGCTGAGAAAAATCAAAAATAGGAGATTTTGTGTTTTTTGGTTTGCAAGTGATTATACTGCTCAGATACCCAATTGTTGAATAATTTGTCAGACTTAGTTTCTGTAACTACAAAATAAGCATATGCAACTCATCAGTATTGTTACTTTTTAAAAGAGAAATGCTTGTATTTCCAGTAAAATATTGAGAGAATAATATTGTATTAAGCATTTTGGACAGTTGACTAATTTTAAATAATTCATTGTTTCCCCTTGATCTTCATTCAGTGATATATCTGGCCAAGAGATTAACCTTCTTCTGATGAAGTCTTTGGATGCCCTGGAAAATTGCTGCTTTGACACTAGTCTTGAATACAAGTATGTTGTTCCTATTTCCACCCTCACAGGTACTTAGACATTGCTTCCTACACTGCCATAAGTCTTGCATGCTATGGAGAAATATTTTTTATTTTTATTTTTTATTTCCATAGGTTATTGGGGAACAGGTGGTGTTTGGTTACATGAGTAAGTTCTTTAATGGTGATTTGTGAGATTTTGGTGCACCCATCACCCAAGCAGTACACACTGCACACAATTTGTAGTCTTTTATCCCTCACCTCCTTCCCACCCTTTCCCCCTGAATCCCCAAAGTCCATTGTGTGATTCTTAAGCCTCTGTATCCTCATAACTTAGCTCCCACTTATGAGTGAGAACATACGACATTTGGTTTTTCCATTCCTGAGTTACTTCACTTAGAATAATAGTCTCCAGTCTCATCCAGATTGCTGTGAATGTCATTAGTTCATTCCTTTTTATGGCTGAGTAGTATTCCATTGTGTGTGTGTGTGTGTGTGTGTGTGTGTGTGTGTGTGTGTATCTCACAGTTTCTTTATCCACTCATTGATTGATGGGCATTTGAGTTGGTTCCACGTTTTTGCAATTGTGAATTGTGCTGCTGTAAACATACATGTGAAAGTACTTTTCTGTGTAATGACTTCTTTTCCTGTGGGTACATACCCAGTAGTAGGATTGCTGGATCAAATGGTAGTTCTACTTTTAGTTCTTTAAGGAATCTCCACACTGTTTTCCGTAGTGGTTGTACTAGTTTACACTCCCACCAGCAGCGTAGAAGTGTTCTGTGTTCACCGTGTCCACACCAACATCTATTATTTTTTTATTATGGCCATTCTTGCAGGAGTGAGGTGGTATCGCATTGTGGTTTTGATTTACATTTCCCTGATCATTAGTGATGTTGAGCGGTTTACCATATGTTTGCTGGCCATTTGTATATCTTCTTTTGAGAATTGTCTATTCATGTCTTTAGCCCACTTTTTGATGGGCTTGTTTGGTTTTGTCTGGCTAATTTGTTTGAGTTTGTTGTAGATTCTGGATATTAGTCCTTTGTCAGTTGTATAGATTGTGAAGAGATTCTCCCATTCTGTGGGTCGTCTGTTTACGCTGCTGATTGTTCCTTTTGCTGTGCAAAAGCTCTTTAATTAAGTCCGAGCTATTTATCTTTGTTTTTAGTTGCATTTGCTTTTCGGTTCTTCATTATGAAATCCTTGCCTAAGTCAATGTCTAGAAGTGTTTTTCCTGTGTTATTTTTAGAATTTTTATAGTTTTAGGTCTTAGATTTAAGTCCTTGATCCATCTTGAGTTGATTTTTGGGTAAGGTGAGAGCTGAGGATCCTTCTGTACAGTTTTATTTTCTCATGTAGTTTGCCAATTAAGCTTACATGTAGCTTACCAATTACCCCAGCACCATTTGTCGAGTAGGGTGTCCTTTCCCCACTTCATGTTTTTTTTTTTTATTTGATTTGTTGAAGATCACTTGGCTGTATTTGGGTTTTTTTCTGGGTTATCTATTCTGTTCCATTGGTCTATGTGCCTATTTTTATACCAGTACCATGCTGTTTTGGTGAATGTGACCTTATAGTATAGTTTGAAATCAGGTAATGGGATGCCTCCAGATTTGTTCTTTTTGCTTAGTCTTGCTTTGGCTACGTGGACTCCTCCAGAAAACTCCCAGAATTGATAATAGAATTCAGCAAAGTTTCCGGACACAAAATTAATGTACACAAATCAGTAGCTCTTCTATATACCAACAGTGACCGAACTGAGAATCAAATCCAGAACCCCACCCCTTTTACAATAGCTGCAAAATAATAATAATAATAATAATAAGGTACTTAGAAATATACTTAGGAATATATCTAACCAGGAGGTGAAAGACCTCTACAAGGAAAACTATAAAACACTGCTGAAAGAAATCATAGATGACACAAATGGAAACACATCCCATGCTCATAGATGGGTAGAATCAATACTGTGGTAATTACCATACTGCCAAAAGCAATCTACACATTCAGTGCAGTTCTCATCAAAATATTACCTTCATTCTTCGCAGAACTAGAAAAAACAATCCTAAAATTCATATGGAGAAATATTTGTAGGATGTGATTTTGAATTCCTTTGCAGAGAGTTTTCAGTAATAAATAATTTTAAAAACTTACAATTAAAGCTTCCTTGTTCTGAAAACCATGTTTCAGCAATAGATAAATTGCTTAAATTCAGAGTAACAACTGTCATTTTGCAGCTTACACCTTATATTACTAAGACCTTAGTTTTGACTTATGTTTATCATACGAGGCACATGTATGGGGACATGGATGCATGACTTAATCTTTTTTTTAAAGTATTTCTTTTTATTATTTATTTATTTATTTATTTATTTATACATCATCTCACTCTTGTTGCCTAGGCTGGAGTGCAATGGTGGAATTTCGGCTCACAGCAACTTCCGCCTCCCGAGTTCAAGTGATTCTCCTGCCTCAGCCTCCCAAATTGCTGCATTACAGGCATACGTCACCACGCCCAGCTAATTTTGTATTTTTAGTAGAGGTGAGGTTTCACCAGTTGGTCAGGCTGGTCTCAAACTCCTGACCTCATGTGATCCACCTGCCACTGCCTCGCATAGTGTTGGGATTACAGGTGTGAGCCACCCTGCCCAGCCGACTTAATCTTTTTAAAGATCTGTTGAGGCCATTTGAATTTGATTGGGCTAAGAGGGCCTTTGACTGATGATTTATGTTTCCCTGTGAAGTAACGTGGCTAAGAAGTAGAAATGGAAGCAAACACATTATATCAGGGATTACCAACCTGCTTAGCATTAAGAACCTTTCCCTTCCCCATGCTAACCCCATGGTTTTTAAGGATTTTTGTCTATTAAACTAAATACTTTAAAATTTATTTTCTCATTTCAGTAATGAAAGATAAAAACGAAAAGGAATAATCAAAAAAGAATACTCAAAAAAGTGTTAAACACACTCATTTAATGAGATATTTAATGTTTCAGTTAGTCTATGTGACTTGTATGGGTGATATATGGTTTTGTTAGGCTTTTGAAAATAATGACATTCTTGAGGGAGCTACATCATAGGTTTTTGGACTTCCACGTGTTTTGGAACCTCAGGCATGAATCCTCTGGGGTTCATTGTTACTAGGAACTAACAGATTATAAGCATTAACTTCCAGTTTATTGACTCATTTACCTTTTGATATTATGGGCACTGCTGAAATATGCATTAAATCAGTGTTTTTATTTCTGGCCTTTAGGAACATAAGTTTAAAGCTACATACATACCTTCTATACTGTTAGTTTCAGACTGACAAAAGGGTAAATGATATGGTAGTGGTAGCTGCATGTGTAAAGGATTTCATCAGGAGTAAATAAAGTAAAATGTCCATTTAGTAGGTGGTAGTTATGGGATCTTCTTTCAGATGCAGGCTAAGATTGGAGAGGAACTAGTGCCACTCACCTAGTTTATCAAGAAACACTTTTGGGGTCAAGTGTCTTCTTAAGAGTGTGGTTTGAATATGAGTAAAGAAAGAGTTTGATGGCGTGGTTGAAGTCTCTTGAATGTAGAAAATGATTAATGAGAAAAATAGGGAAATTTAGCTGTTATTTGAATTCAATGAAGAGTTGAGATTTTGAACCTAATCCATGCATTTGTATTGTTGCCTTTTACAACGAAGGAATAAGATATTTTTATGTCTCTTTTCATCCCTCCTGCCTCCTCATACCACCCAAAGATGTTCATTATAGCTGTAGCTCAAGATGTTATAAAGTTTGGAAAAAATTTGAGATTAAGATGCTGCAAGCTTCAGCCAGTGGGGCAGAGTCAGGAATGTCTTTCAGGCATTGTCTCCATCATTTTCAGGAAGGTTGTTTAAATGTAAGGAGTACCATGGGGATGAATTACCCACCATGCAGATGCTGAGGTGCTTAAAAACTTCATATGTCTAAACATATTTAACTTTAAAATTTATTTTTATTACTAATAAGATTCTTACTCCTTCATTCTTACTTTCTTTCTTGATTCTTACCTTCTTAATGAACAACTGTATTGGCAGGCCTGGACTTCCTGTCCATTTAGTGGAAACTTGACTATTAGAGCCCAATTAAAAGCTCAGGTGCTTCAAGAAGCCCTTCCTCCATCCTCTCCAAACTGTTAGTCCTACAGTTAATGAAGTTTAGTGCTTCATCATTACTGATGCTCTCTAGGTGTCAGTCCTTATGCATTTCTGTTTTTGTTTTTGTTTTTGTTTTTTTTGAGACAGGATCTCACTCTGTTGCTCAAGCTGGAGTGCAGTGACACAATCATGGCTTACTGCAAGTTCAACCTCCTGGGCTCAAGCAGTCCTCCTGCCTCAGCCTCAAGTAGCTGGTACTACAGGCATATGCAACCATGCCTGACTAAATTTTTTATTCTTGTAGAAACAGGGTCTTGCTGTGTTGCCCAGGCTGGTATTGAACTCCTGGCCTCAAGTAATCCTCCCAACCTTGGCCTCCCAAAGTAATGAGATTACAGATGTGAGCCACTGCACCCAGCATAGTTCTCTTTTTGGCTTCACATTCAACTGATACTTACTGAGCAGCTGTATGCCGAGCTAGGCATTTTCACGTCTGTTTCTCATGGACTTACATCCATGTCACAACCTAAACATGATACTGAAGTAGGAATCATCATCACTGGTTTACAGATAAAGAATGTGAGTCTCATATAGGAGGCTTGTTCAAGGTCATATACTTAACAAGTGACAGAGCCAAGAGAGGAACCTGGGACATCTGACTTCAAAGCCATTTTTCTTACATAACACGATATGGGTAACACAGTTCAATAGAAAGAAAGCAATTTGATGCTTGACAGTATGCTGTGTATTTATTTTTTTCTGATGTGCAAATGTCACCCACGTTTTTCTTTAATTTTTTAATTCTTTCTTCTGCTTTTCTAACTAGACCCAGACCTGAAAGCCTGGCTCATGGTGTAAAGTATTCCCTTATCTAATGAGATTGCAGGAGTCTAGGGCAAGCCTCCCTCAAGTGAAACAGTGGAAGTCTTACTAGAAGGTAGTTAATAGATGTGGGAGCGTGCTCCCTCAAATGATAGAATTCACCCAGAGCAAATTCACCGTGCTTCCCTGATTTAATGGACGTGTCCCTACTGAAAGAACCGCACACCTGGGCTGGCTGGTATTGGTGAGCCTATCACTAACATTTTACTGCCATCTAGTGGTAGCTCATTGTGCCATTGTGATCCTCACAGCCCTAACTGTAGTCATGCAGTCATCAACGACCCAAGCTTTGGTTAATTACTACTGAGCTTTTACAAATACGATAACATTTGTATAGTGCTTTGTAAAGGGCAAAGCACTATACAAATGTTAACTGTTATTAGAACTAATTATTAGATGGCCTAGTACTTAATCTGCAGGATTGCCTACGGTAAACTAGGGAATTGAAGATTCATCTCTGATTAATTTTAGAAAAAAATATAATTATATCTGAGTTGATACAGCAACACAAACATCAGAATTGCTTAGCTTTTAAGTGTCAGGATTTCTTTTGCTGGTGATATTTTAATATACTCTGATAATAGATTCAACTAAGTAATGACATAATAGTGTATGGAATTTAAAAACTCAAATTCTCTTTATCATTTGTTAGCACTCTTACAGAACATTTATGTTAGCAATTCCTAAGTTCAGTTTTATACCCAATATTATAATTTGTTTTTATTTCCTCTGTCGAAGACACCAACACCTAATTCCTTTTTGCTTTCAGTGGACAGAAAGATATAAAAGCCAACTCTGCCCAAGCTATTCTTGGTTCAAAGCTGGTAGACATATCAAAGAGAAGCTAGAATGAGGTAAATATGTGGAATTGCTGAACTAAGCACCTGGGGGAACATTTTAAGATTTAGGGCAAAAATAAACACATTAAAATATAGAAGATTTAGAAATCAGAGGGAAATCAGGAATAAAGTTTTAGGACTACGTTCTTGGTGCATACTGGAAAATTGAGTGAAATGAGAGGGGACCTATTTAGAGGGGCAATAGGTGTATATGCCGTAACAGTGACATTGGCACATGTATATACATACACTGTTATATATTCATCTGTTGCACCAGTCAGTTAACTGCCATTGTAGCAATGAATAGAATCACTAGTGAATTATAACCTTGCTTAGGTTATAGTAATAATTGCTATGATAAATTTTAGGTAAATGTGGACTAGAAACAGAAATGTCTTTTTCAAAGCCTTAATGTCTCTATCCCCTGAGATGATAAAAGAGGGGCTTCAATCTAGGGGATAGAGATTTTTGTGTGCCCAGGATAGCCTGAAAAGCAAGACTTCCTTGTTTATTCAGAAAGATAAACCCTATTGGTGTGAACTTTGAGAGGAATTTGTTTTCCAGATGAGCCTAGTGTTCCTCTTTCTGCAGTTAGCCTGGCAAGAAACAAGCTGAATTTTCTTGGTTGAATCTTGCGTGATATGTTCGGTGAATTCTACTACTCATAAAATTTGCCTCCTACTAAACATAAGAATCAAGTCTTGCTTTTTTATTCTTCTGTAGATCTTCTCTCTACTCTAGACTCTTAAAATTATTCATTTGGTTAGTTCTTCAGCTTTCAATAAATACTGGTTGAGTGCTTGTATATGCCAAGCAGTATACTAGGTGCAGCAGATACTGTGGTAGGGAAAAAACAGAAAAGGTGTACCCACCCTTATGGAGCTTTGAGGCCAGGGAAGAGATAATAATCAAACAATCCCCCAAATAATTTTCATCAGAATTTATAATTAAAATTGTATGAAGTAAATTAGCACAGGGTGCTGTGGGAGAGTATTAAAGAGGCTCTCTGCTGGGCGAGGAATGATGTCTCTGAGGAAGTAACATTTGAAATCTTAAGCATAGGTAGCAGTTAAATAGTCAAAGAGGGAACAACGTCAAATTTGTCAAAGTATTAATCAAATTTTGTCTAATTATATCTTTGGTCTAATTCTGTCAAATGGTTGTATGCATCAATATAGATTCTATACTTCCCTGTAGATTCTAAATAATAGCAAAGGCTTTACATTCATATTAGTCAAGAGTAGCCTTTCCTCTTCCATAAATGTGATTAGTCTCAAAAGCATGCTGTATTGAGATCTTAGGTGTTGCTTTAACTGGTCAAAAATGCATTATGCTAGTTGAGCTTGTTAAGTTTACGAAGCTGTAACAGCAGTTCTGCCTGACTAATGATAGTTACTGTCGTAGCATCTTTACGAAGGATTTTTGAATGGCTGATTGTTATGCAACAGAAACTAGAAAAACACACTTGAGATATGGTGCCTTCTCATACGTATTTCATCATGGCACCATGCAGGGCACCGAGAGGGGCCTTGGGTTTGGCAGATGGGACAGAAGGCTAGAA
Source organism: Theropithecus gelada (assembly GCF_003255815.1). Taxonomy (NCBI): domain Eukaryota; kingdom Metazoa; phylum Chordata; class Mammalia; order Primates; family Cercopithecidae; genus Theropithecus; species Theropithecus gelada. Next base: position 60,793,990 of record NC_037683.1, on the reverse strand, counting down.
ATAAAAAAATCCTCTTGTATTGGCTGCGCTCTGCTGGATGCTGTCTGTGTGACCTTGAGCAAATCCTGTAGCCTGTCTATCCTTCTGGGTGTCTTCTTTTAGGTGTGGGTGCTCCATTTGCACAGAGGTGTTGGGGGAAGTAACTAACATGCTTATAAAATGATGCAAATGTTCTTGACCCTGACCAAGGGGATAGATGCCATTTAAGAGCAAAATGACCTAACATGTGGGCATTGAGATACATTATCGGAGAAATGCCCTGGAGTGTTTTCTTCGGCAGCAGATATCGTGATGAGAGGCAAGGCAAGCCAGAGTAAGGGTGATTTCTGAAAAATATTGCATTTTCTCCATTTAAAAAACAATGACAGAAGCTTTTTTCTTTGAAGTATTACCACAAGCTGCATCATCTTACCATACTATCTTGAAGTTTTCTGAGAGAACAATTATTTTCTTTAAATGGATGTGTATTCATTCAGGAGAATTGGGACACAAAGCCCTAGATTTCAATTGAATTGTCACATGGGGTAACTTTTGACAAGCCTGTCATTTGTCCATTTTCTCTTCTGACCCAGTGGTATTCTGCAAGATCAGAGGGGAGAGAAGGATTAATGTCATTGTGCACAAATACACAGTTTCTTTAGGAAAGAAATTCCACTTGTTGAAGTTGACTAGGAAACATGAAGCACTTAGTAGTACTTCATAATCATGCCTTGCATTTATCTTCTTTGCTATTAGTCAGATGTCCTCAGCTCACATCCTGAATTTTAGTCTTTTCTCTCCTTATGCAGTTGATCACAGTATATTCAACATGCAGGTAGCGGCGGTACAGGAAAAACTACAGCATTTCAGTAAGGGCACAAATAGAGCTGGTTTATGCCTTTTCCTCTTCTCACCCATAAAGTTTAAGTCAAACTATTTCCTGCTTTTGTTTTTATCCAGGGGGTGTACAGCACTAGCATGGGCCACAGATACCTGTTTAGATGTCAGGTGTTCGTTTTGAGGGGAGAGGTAGGTGTACTTGTCAGGGATGATGGGGCACACCAGCTACTAGGCAGCAGAATTTGAATCCAGCCATCTCACTGAGTTTTGAGAGCACTGTAAACACCCATGGTAAGTGAAGAGCAATTATGTGGATTTCTTATGCTCCTAACACCTCATCTTTTTTGGCATCCAAGCACGGGCTGTATATTGGGAGTTGGACTTGTTCTGTCCCTCATGAGCCACAGCAGCCAAATGCAGTCCCGCGTTCATGTGGCAGCATCGCTTCGGAAGCTGTCTGCGTACCTAGATGACAGTGGGAGCCAGAGCAGAACATTTCAGGAGGTAGGAGATGGAGGTTACATTTTTTTTCCCTCTGTTCTCTTTTGTTTTCTTCTTGCCACTTATTTTGGACTTATCATACTTTGGTAACCCTATAAATTAAATTCTTCCTCAAAGAGAAAATCCGAATGGCAAACAACCAATGTTAGATCATAAGGTTTTCAAATTGTGTGGCAGTTTAAATCAACTTAGACTTAAATGTGGCATATAAGATAAGAGCCTTTAGTGAATATAAAACCTAACTCAGCATCACTAGAAGGCACTTTCTAAGAAGAGCTGCAATTTCTGGAAGAAAGTTAAATAGAGATTTTTAGAATTGTGCTCAAGCCAAATGTAACTTTGAAAAATGGCCAGGAATAAGCTTCAGAAACTGCCGATCAAAAGGCATTTAATTTTTTAAAATGTCAGCTAGCATAAAATATTATTGAGGAAATTCCCTTTACCATACTTAAAAAAAAGTTTTTTTCTGCTGTGGTGCAAAAATATGCAGAATTGGAGTTCATGTGACCCAGTTCATGTGTGTTAACCATATTTTTAGATGGAACATTTCAGGCATGTGTCATGCCCATCTCTATTTTGTCCAGGTGAAGCTGGACTGCTTGTACTCTTCTTTGAGAGGAGCAGAGTATGACCTTGTGGCCTGGCCTGATTCTCTCTCTCATTAGAACAGATTCTATTTTATCCCAGCCTGCCCACGAGCTATTGATGAGTACATAATGGCTGCTGTGTTTCCCTGCTCAGCTCCTCTGCTTTCAGCAATAGGACTTGTTGAATTGGTGAATTTCTTTGGGCACAGAGGAATGAAGTTTTGTTCTAAGACATGCACTACATTTCCATTTTTAAAGCAGTGTAAAGTGTGATTTAAAAGTACGTATTTTTTTTAAGCCAAAAGAGAAAATCTTGCAACCGAGGAGCAAATTGATTATAAATGAAAGCAGCATTTTTATAACTGATGCATCTGTGATGTTTTGATTTATAAGGCCTTAAGCAAGCAGTTTTTTCTCCCCTCTGATGTTTTATTATTCAACTTCTACCTTAGAAACCGCTTACGTTTTTCATGCCGTATCAACCAGTGCTAGAAGTTGAATTTTCTACTTTGTCTTAACAGCGTTCTTATAAGGGAGGTTTTTTATCACGAAAATATGAGGTAGCAGAGAGGGGATGATTAAATTTGATGTGCAATAATTGAGACTCAGATAGATTGGGTGACTTGCCCAAAGTTACTTAGCTAGTAAATGATCAATTTGGGACATATTCCCAAATCTTGGCTCCACTCCCACCATTCTTTTTTACTCATATTTTATTTATTCATTCATCAACATATTAAGTTCCCACACTAGTGCTATGAGGCAGGTATTAGTATTCCTATTTTACACAATTTATCTGACTCCAGAATCCATATTCCTGTTCCAGTTATGCCCCACTAGTTCTAGGGAATCTTAATGGAGCAGTGTTTCACTTCTTTGAATTTCCTCTCCTGTTTGGCCTTGGATGGGAATGCATGGCAATTAATTAGTAGCACCCACTGGTGATGAAAAATCTGTTTCCTTCTACTGTTGATAGGTGCTGTACTCTGGCATAATGTGGTAAAGAAATGTACTATTATGAGTCTAAAGACCTGGGTTTGAATCCGTCCTTTGTCACTTGCTAGCTACATGAAACTGAGCTTCAAAGCTCTTATCTATGAAGTAGGAATAGTCATGCCCATCATCACATTGTTATGAAATGTTACAATATGAGTTAGGCAGCAAAACAGTGCCTAATCCATGGGAAATGTATTTGAATCCAGTTCTTACGCTGGAGGGAAGTTTGACAGAATATCTTGTCAACTAAACCAAGTTCTTTTATTTTTCCTCCTGAAGACACATTTTTCTGCTGTATTTTCTTCTCAGGTCCTTGCCTACACACTTAGCTGTGTATGTACATCAGCGTTCAGTGCTGGAATTATTGAGGCTGCAGAGGCTGAGGATGTTATGAACAAGCTTCGACTGTTAGCGGAGAATAGCCAGCAGGTTGGAATGTGTGCCCTGATTATTTCTCTCTGTGGTCTCATGCTGCTGCTAAGTTCTGCTTTTGACTTACTCTGAATTAGAGTATAATGGGATATTTTTTGTGTCTAGAACTGAGGAACTTCTAACTATTCTCTTCTCTCACAGCTGTAGCCAACAGTCACAGATGTCTTTTTCTCTCCTTATCCACTGTCTCATTCTGTAGACATTTTTTTTTCTTTGAGAGAGTATTGATAGACTTTTCTCTCTCTCTAACTATTGCTCCGTAGTTATAAGATCATAAAATATATGGCTAGGGAATATAAGAGTTATGTAAGCCTAGAAACAAAAATTTGTAAAGAGATGAATACATAGAAGACTCTGATAAAGTCAAACCTCAGAAAATTCAAGGCAGAAAATCTCTACTCATGACCAAATATGTATAGGAAAATTTAAGTACCTGTAAACTAAATTAAATAACCTTAAAATGTTTCCTCTGAAATATTATTCAACCTTAAAAAAGAAGGAAGTTCTGGCCGGCTGCAGTGACTCACGCTTGTAATCCCAGCACTTTGGGAGGCCAAGGCGGGTGGATCACGAGGTCAGGAGATCGAGACCATCGTGGCTGAAATGGTGAAACCCTGTCTCTACTAAAAATACACAAAATTAGCTGGGCATGGTGGTGGGCACCTGTAGTCCCAGCTACTCCGGAGGCTGAGGCAGAGCTTGCAGTGAGCCAAGATCGCACCACTGCACTCCAGCCTGGGCGACAGAGCGAGACTCTGTCTCAAAAAAAAAAAAAAAAAAAAAAAAAAAAGAAGGAAGTTCTTATGTGTACTAGAACATGGATGAACCTTGAAGGCATTATGCTAAATGAAATAAACAAGTAACAAAAAGCAAACACTGTGTGCTTTTATTTACATGAGCTACGTAGAGTAGTCAAAAGCATAGAGACAGAAAGTAGAATGGTGGTTGCCCGGGCCTACGGAAAGGGAGAAATGGGCAGTTACTGTTTAATGGGTAAAGAGTCTCAGTTTTCCAAGGGAAAGATTCTGGAGATGGATGGTGGTATTGGTTGCACAGCAGTATGAGTGTACTTAATGCCCCTGAACTGGTATTCACAGTAAAGATGATAAATTTTATGTGTACATTGCTACAATTAAAAAAAAAAAAAAACTGAAAAAAATATTTTATCTGATTACACATGCTATAGAATTTCCCCATGTGGATTTTTTAAAGGTTTCTTCAGTGTCTTAATACTGATGATAATGGTTTATTGCAGAATTAATTGGTTTTAAGCTTGTAATATTATTGTTACTGTTTTATGGTTATATACCTGCTCAGTTACATTCAGAGTAAGTTTTGAAAAGTTGAAAGGTAGAAGTTTTCATATACTGTGCTTATTATGGGATGTTTTCTTTTTGTTTAGGAGTTGATTGACTTCGTGTGGTCTACCTTGGTATTTTCACCCTAACCTCTTCCGATTGTTTGAGCTAAGCTGCTCAATAGTGCAGTATTACTTTCCTAAAATAAATTACTCACTGAAACTGAATTCCTTGCAATTAGACCCTGCAGCTTATGATGCAAACCAGTCTAGATTACAAACAAAACAAAACAAAACAAAAAAAACACTAAGTATCTGATTTTTCAGATGACAAATATAACTTGTCAGTAGGAAAGTTAGCACTAAAAGTGTTTAAGTTGCTAGTTATAAACACTCCAAATCTGTGTCTTTTTCTTTTTTCTTTTTCTCACCCCATTTTTATTTATTTATATCAGACTTCAGGTTTTGCCCTGGCTTTAGGAAACATAGTTCATGGATTGTCTGTGTGTGGACATGGAAAAGCTGAAGACTTGGGCAGCAAGCTACTTCCTGCCTGGATCAGAATTGTTCTTACAGAGGTAGAGGTCACCTGTTGTATGCTATTTCATGTTTTTATAATGGAAAAAGAACTACTTTATTGGATCACTTGTAGGAGTTGCTGAGATATATACATTAGTGGTAAAATAATAGGCAATTTTAAATGAAAGAGATCACATACTTTTAAATCCCTTATAAATAATGCATTCTGCCAACTATTATAATTTTTTTGAACTGGCTATTTTGTCTGTGTTTTAATTTTAAGACAACATTTTGTTTTTTGAAAAATAAAAGCAAGAATTCACCCATGATCTAACAACCTTAATCTGTTACTTTTAGTCTGCTTCCATTTTGGGTTCAGTTATATGGGTTATGTTGACCCTGTAAGTTTGCTACCATTTCGACCATTTATTTCTCTGTGTCATAATAAGTTTTATAGAATCTAAACCCAAGGACTGAGTCCCTCTTTTCATATTCTGATGCTTTGTTTTCAGGGCACTCCCACAATGCTTTGTCTGGCAGCTCTTCACGGCATGGTGGCCATGGTAGGCTCTGAAGGGGATGTAATGCAGGTAAAGAGAGAAACCATGGAGGAGAAGACATCTAAATGTGTACACAGCCATAGCAGGAGAAGAATATTCAGTGTCTTAGTATGCTAAGAACAGAAGGATTTATACTCATGGTAATAGTTATACCAGGCTTTTTAATGCCTTGCTGTATGAATAATTGCACTTAACCAAGGATTATTTCTATAGAAGTTTGTTCTTTGTTTAATTTGGTTTGTAGGGATTAAACCTGGCCAATTTAGGTGCTCTCCACATATTTCCCTGCCTGAGAAAAGATGATTGAATGATAAGAAATTTCAAAAGTTATTTGTGGCTGGGCACGGTGACTAACACCTATAATCCCAGCACTTTGGGAGGCCGAGGTGGGTGGATCACGAGGTCAGGAGATCGAGACCATCCTGGCGAACACGGTGAAACCCCGTCTCTTCTAAAAATACAAAAAAATTAGCCAGGCGTGGTGGCGGGCGCCTGTAGTCCCAGCTACTCGGGAGGCTAAGGTAGGAGAATGGCATGAAACTGGGGGTGGAGCTTGCAGTGAGCGGAGATTGCACCACTGCACTCCAGCCTGGGCGACAGAGTGAGACTCCGTCTCAAAAAAAAAAAAAAAAAGTTATTTGCAAGAAACTCCATTTTGCATCTGTAATGTCTGATGTATATCTATGTAATTGTTCTTTAACTTCAAAATATTTTCACAGTGGACATATGTATGTTTAAGTTTGTAAATAATTTTGAAGGAACTCTTTTTTTATGCAGTAAAAGTTGATTGATTGCTTACATGCCGCAGTGAACAGTTGCCAGGAAATCAATGATAGATAAAGCATGGGGCCCTGCTTTGAGGAGCTCATAGCTTATGTATTTGAAATAGAAGGACTGTTTCATAGCTTAGAAGATGGATAGCTCATGCACCGGGAATATAACTCTTTACTTTTTTATGGGGGTGGGTGGGATGAGTATTTCTTCTTATTCTTTCAGCTGAAATCAGAAGCCATCCAGACCTCTCATTTTCAAGGCAGACTTAATGAAGTCATTAGAACCTTAACTCAGGTGAGAAAATGAATTTAAAATCCTTGGGTGGGAAAACATATCCTCCTTTTTTGTCTTTTTTTCTATTACATAAAACAACGTGTTTTCCCTGAAAAATGGGAAAGTCTCTGGTTATTTCCACTGAGTTCAAGAGGCATTTGGGAGTGATGTATGGACCTGTGTTCACTGACAAACTTGCACTACCTTTGGGGGGCAAAAAAAAAAAACTGGCATTTTTTTAGTAAACTTAAGCTGGCATTGGTTTTCCTTAAAAATTGAAGCCTGATGGCTCACACCTGTAATCCCAGCACGTTGGGAGGCCAAGGCAGGCAGATCATGAGGTCAGGAGATCAAGACCATCCTGGCTAACACAATGAAACCCTGTCTCAACTAAAAATACAAAAAAATTAGCCAGGTGTGGTGGCAGACGCCTGTAGTCCCAGCTACGCAGGAGGCTGAGGCAGAAGAATGGTGTGAACCCAGGAGGCGGAGTTTGCAGTGAGCCAAGATTGCCCCACTGCACTCCAGTCTGGGTGATAGAGCAAGACTCCATCTAAAAAAAAAAAAAAAAAAATTAAAGCCTGATTCTGCAAGGAATGTCAGGCCCTAAAGATAAGGAAAAAGAGAAAGTGATCAAAGGGCACGGCAGATCTTGATAGAAAGGTCAAGGGGCACTAGTTCAGATGTCACTGATAAAAATATTTGGGCATATCTTGACTAAAGAATAGATATATTAATCTGCTAAGAAATGTTTTTATCTTTTAAGATTTTTTTAAAAAACGATTATGTTTGTTGCATAAAATTTGAAAGCACATAATGAAAGAAGCTGAAAAAAATCACCGATGGTCCTTCAAACCGGAAGCAACTGTTACTGATATTTGGTCATACTTCTTTTCAAGTATTCTTGTGTTTGCATAGTTGGTATTCTTACTGTATATAGAACTTTATATTTTATTCTTTTCATTTAGCATACTTGTTTTCATTCTTGTAAAATGTAGCTGATAATACCTACCACATAAAGGAGTTTTAGTCATTGAGACTTTTAAAAACAAACAGAAATCTCTAAACAGACAATACTCTCTTTTGCATGCATGAGTAGAAATATACTCAAAAAAGATTCTACTGAAATTTAAGCTGCCATAATGTGGGAGAAAAATCTGTAAATGAAAATTATTTTAAAAATCCTTATCATGAATGATAAAGCAGCAGTAGAGCATAATTTATAGAAGAGAACAAAATGTATGTCCTTCCATTTTTAGAGGTATTTTCATCTTAAGTAACTATCACCCCTTTTCTACTTTCTGGATTTTGGTTTTTTTGCCATTTTTTTTTTTGAAAACTTCGAGACCAGTCTCAGTGAAACTTGAGAAAACTGCTAGTATGATTAAATTATTTCTGCTATGATTAAAGAATGAATCATTCATTCATTCAGTAGACACTTGTTGAGTATCTATATGACCTAGGTATGGTGTACTAGACACATGATATTACATCTTGTCATAGGATTGCTCATTGCCAGCCAAGCCACCACCTTCTAAATGACTGGTTACTTTCTGTGAGTGACCTTTTATTAAATAGAACTTGGATCTTATCCCATCATTGAACTGTTAACTTTTTATTTGTAGGTCATTAGTGTCTCTGGGGTGATTGGTCTCCAGTCAAATGCAATCTGGCTTCTTGGACATCTTCATCTATCTACTCTATCCTCAAGTCAAAGTAGAGCCTCTGGTAAGATTAAAGTCGTAAAACACTATAGCTGAAGGGAGGGATTGCTGACCCAGCGCTCTGTACTTTGTTAAGAGCATTAATCTTCACAACAACCCTAAGTAATGGGTATTACCATTTCTATTTTACATCAGAGGGAAATGGTATATGGAAAGGCTTCCTGACTTACCCAGGGTCATGTGGCAGTAAGTGGTGGACATGTGGTTTAAACTCAGATCTTTTGGCTTCCAAAGCTCATACTCTTTTTACTCCTTCTCTCTGTCTCCGTTAGAGAACAGTTTAGACATTCAGTGTCCTATATTTCACAAATGAAGAATTCATGGCTCAGAAAGATTACATGAGTTACATACAGAGTTAATTTGGTGACAAATCTAGAAACTAGAAACCAGGTCCTTCAAGCTTGGAACAGATTTATTTTGCTACATGTAATGGTAGTTTGTATAGTATTCATGTTTCATTAAAAGTCTCTTCATATTTGACTGGAGTTGTTCTGGCCTCTGATTTTGAAAAAATAATGGGGTAAATACATTTAAAGGTGTATACCTTCTTAGCCTTGGAATTGAAATTCTGGGTCTTATTATAACAAGGCCTTTTCTATTTCTAGCTTTTTGGTAAAAGCAGTAAAAAATATTTGCAGTTCCCACATACGTAATGTGCATTTGTACTTGGAGATTTTATGGGGAAGGCATGATTGTTGATACATCTGCTCCTTGCTCTTTATAGGACTTTGACCCATTGGCTATCTTGGACCCAGGCCAGAGAGGTTTAGGTACCAATGATTCCTTATTAAAACCTAGTTTTACTTACCCTCTAACAAGTAGTCTACAGATGGCATTAACGTAAATGTGGGCCTCTGTAATTACCATTTTCCTTTCTTTCAGTCATTCTGTAGCTATGGAAATAGGACACTGGTCCACAGCCTTGGCAATGTAGTGAACTTTAGACAGCTAAAGTTACCATATTAAAATGGAAAAAATAAGAAAACTTAGTCATACCGGAAGCCCTGGGTAATACTAGTTTTGAAGGGCAGGGATCTCACAGTGTCATGGTAAGATAGGATATTTATGTCAGGCTTTTACTTTTTTATGTAGGCTTTTAATTGCCATATTATGGGGTATTTGGTCTGGCCCGCATGTACTCAAATCAGGTACTAGTGAATCATCATACATCCAGGTTCTTCTGAACAAAATGATTGTGTATCTGGAAAAGTACTGCTACTTGTTCCTGATGGAATTTTCCAATTGAGTCATTTCTTGCAGTAAAAATCATCTCATGAAACAATTATGGGAAACTGGAAGGAAAAGAATTTAGGAGACACTTAGGACTCAACTAGCATAAATGTCACTGCTTCACCATTCCAGCTTAGTAACCACATCTGGTTATTTGCACATGTTGGTCACTTAGAGGTCTCTGCCTTAGGTAAGGGACTGGTGCTGTTAATACTAGTTGTTGAATTTCTATGGTTCATATATCTGATTCAGCATGTCCTGAAGTGGCACCTACCTCAGCCTCAAAGCTCATCAGATTCCTTGCTGACTCTGAGGAGGTCACTGGATTGGGGCTCATTGATGTGACAATATGGAAAGGATTTTTTTTTTAACCACTTCACTCAAGTGTTCATCTTCTGTGATTTTTTTTTCCCAGACTTTACTAAATTTGCCACCATTTTAGATTTGCTTGCATAGCTTAAGTGATTACTTCAAGGCCAGTCACTTAATCTAATAGAATTGGTTGCAGCCACAAAGTATTGTGCTGAGATTAATGGCATAAACATCTCCAGTTTGTCTCTAGGTTGATATGGCAGCATGAGATCATTATCTTTCCTTCATTAGGCCTGCCAAGTTCACTGGTTAATTTGATCGTTTTCTGTCTCCACAGTTCCTACTGACTATAGCTATTTGCCTGAAAGCAGTTTTATTGGAGCAGCCATTGGCTTCTTCATTACAGGAGGAAAAAAAGGCAAGTGAGCACATTTCTTGAATTTTATCATTCTATCTGCATGTTGTTATAAGCAAATTTGTGTACCCTAAGCATGCCTCTGTAGAATCAAGCAATACAAATCTGAAGGGGTGAATATTTTCATCTGCTAAACCATCTTTGCAATAGAGATGACCAGCAACTAGCTACAATAATCGGTACATAAATATACACATTGTGTGGTTTCTTAGAATCACTGTCCCTGATCATGGGTGGCTCTGTGAAAATCTTAGTCTCCCATTTGGCCCTTTCAAAAGTACAAACACAGATTACATTTCAAGTGAGTGTGATCTAGAAAGAGAAAACATATCTGGGTGCAGTTTCTATCCCAGGATCTGTCTTGCAAGTAGATCTTCTCCCTGCATCTTTTATAATTATTCTGTGTTGTTGAAATCACTGGCTCTAGTTCCTATTTTTAGTTTGTGTTCTTTTCCTTGCACATATTTGAGCCTTTGTGGTTCTGTATTGCTGCCACCCCCATTAAAGTACAAGCAACTTGAAGACAGAGATTGAGTGCCTTTTGTTTTTAACTGGAGCCAGAACAATGCCATGTAACTTATTGAATAAATGTTCCTTAATAATACACATATAGTTTTCAGGGCTGTGAGGAAAAAATGGATTAGAACTGAACATGTCATGGCTCAGGAATAAGCCTCATTAATGTGGTATTCTTTCATTGATGGATTTACTAATTTTATTCTTCCTTGGCTAGGTCAGTCTTCCTTGATTAGATCAGTCTGAGCAAAATCAGTGCCTGTATTATAGCAAGACCATCCCAATTTTAGAAAGGAAAAAAACAACCAAAAAGACTGGAAAAAATCTGAAAGTGGCAGTTTGATTTGTGAGGGTCGTGGAAGTAAAATGTTACCTTTGGAAGGGAAGTTAAAGCTGTGTTGTCTGATTTCCCACTGGGTACAGTAATCCCTGGAGCTTCCAGATTATGAATATTTTCATAGCCTGGAGACAAATTCCATTAATTTCTGGAGTTCTAGAATTTGTGCTATTATTCTAGGGTCCTGAATTAGCATGATTTACTTATCCTCAGTAAAAATTCACATATGGTTATGTCATTGTTGTACATGATGCACTTATATATAAACAGATCATATATTATAATGTACAACTAGTTCATTGTTTATGTTACCATAAATTAAGTCTACTTAAAATAAATATTATAGTAGAGATGTCTTCATTAGGAAGAAATTCTTACTAAATGAGCATCTAAAATTTTCATGGCCAAACTAATGCTAGGAATATGTATATATTTCTGCTGTATTTTGTGTTAGGTTGCTTATTGATATGAAATTTTAAAATGAGGTGAGATATTTTCATGAGAAATAAAAGTAAAAATTCTTAAGGTCAAATGAAAGCTAGACTGTTTTTCTTTTCTACTGAATAAAATGTTAGTCTACTTCCCCAGATCCATATTTCTTGGCAGACATGAATTTTCTCTGAATCTTATGGGAAATTTTTGGTTGAATGTAACATTTTTACGATTCTGTAGTCATGGTACAACAGGAAATGTTCTGCTATAAGGCTGAAAAATCAAGTGGAACTGGAATCAGTGTTGTTATGTGCAGTCTTGCTGAAAACTGTTTTAAAACAAATAAATGAAGTATTAAGAATGCCATATTTATTACCAATCAGATTTTTGGCATTTTCAGGTTGTGGGAGAGGGCTGTCGTCTTGTCAGGTTTGCTGACTAGATTCAGAGGAAAATCTATTCAGCCTTACACATTACTAATGATGACCCCAGAGGAGTGGGGGCCGTGGGAGGCTGACCTCCGCCTCCAAAGCCCATTTACAAAAACAAAACCAGACCCTGCTCTATGGGGCTAAATGGGATGGCCAAATGTGGAGGTGTGCATGCAAACGAGTGTTTTCTTCTTCAATATACCCAGCTCATTTGAATTTTAATAACTCCCTTCTGAAGCAGCTTTTGAGTTTAAATGTCTGGATGTCACTCATCAGAGCCCGGTGGAGCTGCTGATAGGAAGGATGGCAACTTTGGTGAACTCTTTTGAAGAATAAATGGTTTTAGAAAATAAAAATAATGCTTAGCATAGGCAGAAAATTTTAGGGATGGCATGGTTTCATTGCCTCTGCGTGCTACTTTTAACTTGAGCAACTCACTAGAGAAAAGAAATGTGATGGGCCATCCCCAATCTACATTTGTGCCAGGATGAGATTGGGCATGGTGGTCTCAAATTTAGCCAATCAAATTTGAGATAGGAATCTGTTCATCTGTTTTCTAATGTTTAGGGCTTTCTCACTTAGGATACTAACTTTAGTACTCATGTGATAGAACATATAAGATGTTCATAGCATCCATTCTTTCATGCAGACCCACATTTTAAAACCATACTAAGTAGATGAAATTCCTTCAGTTTTTAAATAATTCAATTCATGGTTTTGACTATAACTGGTTTTTGTTTGTTTGTTTGTTTTGCTACACCATGTGACATTCTCCTTTCTTCTCTCATAGCCCTGGAATTCCTCTATCAGATATATTGTTCCCTAATCTTTTGTTTTCATTATTATCTATTTTTGTGAACATTTCTTGACTATGCTAGGCTTAAAATCTTTGCTTATCATATAACTCCTCCTAACATGGATTTTTTTCCCCTTGAAGAGCCTCTCATTTTTGACTCTTACTGTTTTGCTTCTTTTCTACTTTTATTCTTTTGTCTGATTTCTGATTTTCTCAAGATCATAGGCTGTTCAGATCTCATCAAGATTTTATCCACTTCCTTTGTAATACCTCAGAAACATTTAAAGTACTTAATAAATGTGATTCTTTCTAAAGCTAATATTAGATATTTCTATATAATATCGTTATTTTTTGTTATTATATTGCTGGGGAATGTGACTAACACTTTCTAAGCTTATATTTTCCTATTAGGCTTTAAAAGTTCCCAGTAAGAAGTATTAACTAAACAAACTATATTTAAGTCCATGTAATAGTCATTATGAATGGCCTTCTTTCTTGATATTGATTCATTGGTCAGTGATCTGCGTATGTAAGTATTGGGCTTATATACAAAGTACAGGTAGGCGTATGCTCCTTCAGTCATTTTTGGACTATTAGCATGAGAGGTAATTGTTGAGAAGGAAATATGCCAAGGGTACAGACTTAGTGAACTCTTGAGTGTAGAATAAATGATATGAGAAAGCTGTCCTATTTTCTGATAAAATCATGGAGTTGGTTGCCAAGATTACGTGTGATTTTTGAGTATTTTAATTTAGGAATAGTTTACCTGTACAACTCTTTAAAAAATATTGTTAGAAGTCAGTGTATATATATATATGTATGTATGTGTGTGTGTGTTTATATATATATATAAATAACACTAAGTTAAAAATGTATAAAGAAGAAAATAAGACAATCCTCTGTCATGTCACCACTTGGAGATAGCCACTGTAGATATGTCCTTCATAATGTCCTTCTACATGTATGTGTTTGTGTTATATTGTACCATAAAATTTATATTATTTTATTGTCTTATTTTAAAAAAATTAATAACTTTACATGTAAATGGACATAATTAGCACCCATGTCTTCCAAAAAAAACCTTGAGGAAGTAAGAGAAGACTCCTATTGCATGGTTTTCTGGACATTTGTCAATAGGATATGTTTTTGATGTGTTTGATTCCTTTTTTGTTTCATGAGGTTTGTTTTCATAAACCTCATGAAAATGTTTGGAAGGAAAACTGTCAATTATCCCATGACTCTACAGCTATTACCATTTCTGGATATTACTTAATTTGTTGCTTCTGGGATTACAAGCATGTGCCACCACGCCTGGCTAATTTTTTGTATTTTTAGTAGAGACAGGGCTCCTCCATGGTGGTCAGGCTGGTCTCGAACTCCCAACCTCAGGTAATCCGCCCACCTCAGTCTCCCAAAATGCTGGGATTGCAGGTGTGAGCCACCATGCCCGGCCTGTGTTTCTGAACTTAATGTTATATTATAAACTTTCCCTGTTTTCATATATCACCATAACAATAATATAATAATAACTATTATCTATGAGACAGGGTCTCCGCTCTGTCACCCAGGGTGAAGTGCAGTGGCACGATCGTGGCTTACTGCAACTTCAAACTTTCCAGCTTAAGTGATCCTTCTGCCTCAGCCCCTCAGGTAGCTAGGAGTGCAGGTACATACAACCAGAACCAGATAATTTTTTTACTTTTTGTAGAGATGGAGTCTCACAATGTTGCCTAATCGGGCCTCAAACTCTAACTTCGAGCAATCCTCCTGCCTTAACCTCTTTAAATGTTGGGATTACAAGCATGAGCCACCATACCTAGCATAATTATCATTTTTAAATGACTAGAGAATATTTCATCAAATTCATAAGTCATAATAAACTTAATCATTTTAGTATTTGCCATTTAAAAAATTTCAATTTTAGTGAACATCTTGTTTTGTTTTGTTTTGTTTGAGACAGAGTCTTGCTCTGATGCCCAGGCTAGAGTGCAGTGGCGTGATCTCAGCTCACTGCAACCTCTGCCTCCCAGGCTCAAGTGATTGGCCTTCCTCAACCTCCCGAGTAGCTGGGATTACAGGCAAGTGCCACCAAGCCCAAAGATAGGTAGGTAGGTAGGTACGTAGGTAGGTACCTACGTACCTTTTTTTTTTTTAGTAGAGATGGGATTTTTCTATGTTGGCTAGGCTGGTCTTGAACTCCTGGCCTCAAGTTATCTGCCCTCCTCTGCCTCCCAAAGTGGATTACAGGTATGAACCACCATACCTGGCCTTTAGTGAACATCGTTATGCACATAGCTCTCTTCCGCTACAGCTTTCCTTCAGGGAAATTCTCGGTAATGTAGTGAGCAGGAGTCCAAGGATTTGGTGACTGTAGGGATGGCCAGGTCTCATTGCCCTTCAAAAAGCTCAGCCCTGTATGAATTCGCAAAAATATAAAACACAGAGATTAAAAGCATAGGCTTCAGGCTTCCTGGGTTCATATCCCACTTCCACTACTTACTGGCTGTATAACTTCAGGCAAGCTGTGTCTGTAAGCTTTGACTGCTTCTGTAAAATGGAGAAAATAATTAACTCTTTTTTATAGAGTTTTGTAAGGATTATGAGTCACTTTATATAACAGTACTTATAAAACAATATAAAGAATAAATTCCTTCTATTATAATGTCATATCAAAAAGCAGCCCAATAAACAAATGATAACAATAAAAACCAGTAAGATATAAAATGATGCCTTAAGACTGCTCTCATTTGCATATAATTGCCAGAAGGTCTGAACATTTGTACATTTATTTACTGTTTAAAAGGTTGGTTTTTTTTTTTTTTAAGTAAATTTGGAATTTTTTAAAAAATTTATTTTTTAATTGACTAATAATTATACATATTCATGGAGTACATAGTGATGTTTTGATGATATGTATAATGATCAGATCAGAGTAATTAGTATATCTATCATCTCAAACATTTATCATTTCTTTGTATTGGGAACATTCAATTCCTCCTCCTAGCTACTTGAAACTATGTATTATTGGTAACTATACGCACCCTACAGTGGGATGATAGAACACTAGAACTTATTCCTCCCATCTAACTGTGGTTTTGTATCCTTTAACAAGTCTCTCCCTATCTCTTTCTTCCCCCTGCTCTTTCCCAGCCTCCAGTATCCTCTGTTCTGCTTTTCACTTCTGTGAGATCAACTGTCTTTTTGCTTCCACATATGAGTGAGAACATGTGGTATTTAACTTTCTGTTCCTGGCTTATTTCACTTAACATAATGTCTTGCGTATCTATCCATGTTGCCATGACTAGCCGGATTTCATTCTTTTTGATGGCTTAATAGTATTCCATTGTGGATATATACCACATTTTAAAAAACCTTTCATCTATTGTTGGACACCTAGATTTATTCCATATCATGGCTATTGTGAATAGTGCTAAAATAAACATGGGGTACAGATGTCTCTGATATGATTTCCTTTCCTTTGGATACATGCCCAGTAGGAGGATTGTTAGATCATATTGTAGTTCTATTTTTCGTTTTCTGAGGAACCTCCCTACAGTTATTTATAGTGGGTGTATGAGTTTACATTCCCACCAACAGTGAATGAGTTCCCTTTTCTTCACATCCTCAACAGCATTTGCTGTTGTTTGTTTGTTTGTTTGATAATAGCCATCCTCACTGGGGAGAGATGATATCTCATTGTGGTTTTGATTTGCATTTTCCTAATGATTAGTGATGCTGAGCGGTTTTTCATATGTTTATTGGCCATTTGTATGTCTTTTGAGAAATGTCTGTTGAGATAATTTCCCCATTTTAAAATAAGATTGTTTATTTTTTGCTGTTGAGATGTTTGAGTTCCTTGTATATTCTGGATATTAGTCCCTTGTCAGATGAATAATATGCAAATATTTTCTCCATTCTGCAGGTTGTCTTTTCATGTCGTTGATTATTTCCTTTGCTAAGAAGCTTTTTAGTTGGATATAATCCCATTTATTTTGCTTTTATTTTCTGTGCTTTTGCAGTCTTATTCATAAAATCTTTCCCTAGGCCTGTGTCCTGAAGCATTTCTTCTATGTTTTATTTTTGCAGTTTTATCATTTTGTGTCTTACATTTATGTCTTTGATGCATTTTGAGTTGATTTTTGTAGGGCAAGAGAATGGGGAATCTAGTTTAATTTTTCTGTATATGGATATCCAGTTTTCCTAGCATCACATATTGAAGAGACTGTCCTTCCCCACTGAGTCTTCTTGACGTTTTTGTCAAAAATCAGTTTGCTATAGATATGTAGATTAGTTTCTGAGTTCTCTATTCTGAATTTATTTTTGTTTGTATTTTTTACCCTTTTATTTTGAAACAATTTCAAGCATAAAAAAGTTGTAAAATGCATAAAAAAGTTGCAGAAATTGTCTTCCTTTTTTAACAGTAAGAAAAACTCCACATCCCTTTTAGCCAGAGACACTATTCAGGTTTCATCAACAATCCCAGTGATGTTTTTAATAAAAAACTAATCTCAGCTAGAATGTTGCTCTGCACTTATTTATTGTGTCTCTTTGGTCTCCTTCAACCTGAACACTTCTTCAGTTTTTTCTGTGACTTCTTGACTTTAACTAGTTTTAAGATTAGAAGCCAGTTATTTTATAGAATGCTCTTTAATTTGGGTTTGCCTGATATTTCTCATATTAGAGTTAGGTGGGGTCACTTTTGGTAGAGTATGACAGACGTGTAGCTGTGCGCTTCTCACCACGTCCCATCTGTGGCACATGACGTCTGAGCTCCCTCCACTGGGGTGGTGAGCTTTGATCACTTGGATAAGATGTTGTTTTCTAGGTTTCTCCACTATGAACTTATTCTTTTACCCTTATCTTCAATAAATCTTGTGGAGATGTTTTGAGACTTCACAAATATTCTATTTTCATCCTATTTTCACCTATTAGTTTTAGCATTCACTAGTACTTTTGCCCGAATTATTACTGTGATAGTTGCAAAAAGGTGATTTTTTAAAATCCATGAATCCATCTACGTTTTTTATTAGGCATTCTGCTGTTAAGAAAGGGTTTCTGTCCTCTTCTCCTCCTCTCCTCTCCTCTCCTCTCCTCTCCTCTCCTCTCCTCTCCTCTCCTCTCCCCTCCCCTCCCCTTCCCCCCTCCCCTCCCCTCTCTTCCCTTCCCCTCTCCCTTCCCCTCTCCCTTCCCCTCCCCTCCCCTCCTCTCTCAGTTCCTCTCTCTCCATATTAGTGTACACTCCTAAATTCCTATTTTATTTAACTATTCAATTATCTATTATTTTGATCTTCAATTTGTCCAATAAATTGAACAAAATGTTTAATTTGACCAATAAGAGCCTCTACAAGTTGGCTCCTGTGTCCTTTTGACATGACCCCCTCATGCTTTGACTAGTTCCTTTGTGGCACAAGAAGATGTCCTAGGTTTATTTTGTATTATCCCCAGTCGTGTAATAGATACTCCAGGTTTCTTTTAGTGGAGATTGGTATTTAGAAGCTAACATCTGTGTGCAAAGTATCTCATTGCTGCTGGGGTAATCTTTGTCTCTAGGCCCTTTCAATGAACAGAGCTAGGAAATATATGTGCTTATTCTCTCTCATCTATATTTATTTCTGTATTTAGCTATATATGTAATGAAAGTCTTTCTTTTTGAATTTGTATCTCCCTTCCCTGACAGTAAGAACCTTCACTCTCATTATCCTCAATATATTTGCTCATTTGTCCAATCCTCCTGGATGTAACTGTCCCTACTGGACCACTGTCCTAAACTGCCTTCCTCACTCAGGTCTCCACTCGCTGCCACCCTACTTTGTGGCCTTCCTGGTTTTAAGGGGCCTTGGGATATTTTTGCTTTTAATAAAAAAAATGTTATTGAAATATTCAGTCTTAAGATAGAAAACCTATCAACCTTTAGTGTCTGTCTGATGTATCAGAATCATCGATTGATTTTAAAAACTTTCTTGATTATAGTTTCTTTCAGGGGACTAGGCATCTCTTAGTTTCCACTAATAGGCAATGCTGTAATTCTCTCTGCCTGTGTTTTCTATGGACTTAGTCTGGAAAAAATCCTACTCATCCTTTTCATCTTGATTTAAATATTCTTTCCTTGGTGGGGGAAGATAGGGGCTTCTGTGATGTTCCCAGATTAAGTTAGATTACTTTTGTAATACTTTCCTATATATTTTCATGGTGCTTAATATATGTGTCATCATTTTATTTTTTTTTCTTTTTTTTAATGTGTCATCATTTTCATAATTATTTATATTTCTTTGTTTAAAGTCTGTCTTTCCCACTAGGTGCGATTTCCTCAATGGACAGGAAGAATAGCTGTGTTTTATCTTAAATACTTAGAACAGATTGACATGTAATAGTTTTCTAATATTTATTGATCTATAACTTTAAACATACACACAAATATATATATATACACACACACACACACATACATACATACACTAGATAATTCTAAGTTACCTGTAAGCAGTATTTAGCTGGAGAAAGTAAAGATATGTCCAAACCACAAAAGCAATATGCTAGTGATGGAAAATATACAGACTCAGGCTGTTAGCCTACTTGTTGCCAGACTTTTTACTATAAGGGTTACACATGTGAATTGTGGCATTGAGATCTGATCCTCTGTGTAGCCAAAGTATGTGCAATAATGGGTCCTGTTTTAATGCATTATGTTTGGATATACCGTTTATATCAGAGTTCTTTGAGGCTGTCAACTGATGAGAGATTTAAAGTAACTTTGTTTCCAGGTTTTACAACATCTGGATCTTTTTAACAAGTACTGTTAGGCATTCTCAGTTCCAAATCTATTGTCCGTAAAGCATTTCATTATTTCTTTTTACTTAAAAAACTTGTTTGAAAGACAAAGCACTGTAATAAAGGAACTGATCATTCCTGTTGTTTAGATGTGGATTCTTTTGTCCAGTGCTAAAGATCTCTGGGGAAGGAACTAGTTCGCTGTGTTCTCCCTTGGCTTTGGGACTCCCTCTCTTTCTTTCCATACCTTCCCCAAAATGCATGAAACAGCCAAATATTTTCTCCATTTCCAACAGCTACTATAGTTCCTCTCATTCCAGTTAGTGTCCGAATCAGTTCCCTACAAATAGTGGAAAATTTTGTGTGAGTCTAGTTATACCACTCAGTATTGATTCCTTGCCCTTTTAAATGTGGAAGATTTATTTCATTATTGGACTGATGTAATTTTTCAACCCTATTCTTTGTTGCTGACACTTGCATGTGTATTAGGTCAATTCTAGTGAATATAGAAGCAACGTGTAAAGTGCAGTTATTGGTGACAGTTGTCCTGTCAAAAGAGAGCTCATTGTCTTAAGAATAAAACATCTGGAAAATGGTCATATTTCACATGGGCTCCTGGTATTAGAAGACAGTTTGGATGCGTTTCCTGTTTCCCTAGATCCTCTGGAAACTCCAAAGTCTTTGTAGTGGATTCTCTCAAAGTACCTGGAAAAAAATTTTTATGTTATTTTGAAAATACTCAATCTCTGAGAGTTTTTTTTAAGTAGAACTGTATTTATGAATTAATGATTTCCAGTACAGAATTGGATACATTGTTCTTAAATGGAGAGATGTAATTCTTGCATAGATATTTACTATAATGTCTGCCAGTTTATCAAACTATTTCTATGAATCATGTGCCAAAAAGACCCCAAAAAGCAACTTAATTTTTGTGGGTTTTTTTAATGTGAAATAAAAGACTTCTATCTGCAGCCAATGTTGTGTAGAGATACTTAGCGCATATGTGTAATCAGCATGGAGTTATGTGAATAGACAACCAGTTAACTCCTATCATAGCATTTTTTATCACATAATTTATTACACCTGATTTTGCCTTGTTTGTTTGTTCTCATATTAGAATAGAAGCTCCACGAGCATAGGGACCTATACTGTCTTGTTCAACACTGCCTCCACTGTTGGAGTCAGTGCCTGATACCTAATAGATAGATACTCAGTAAATAGTTGAATGAATGAATGTGTTTATAAATGCATTTACTTTATTTGTCAGAATTTTTTTTTTTCCTTATAATAGCAATGGTTGGCCTGGTGCGGTGGTTCATGCCTGTAATCCCAGCACTTTGGGAGGCTGAGGCAGGCGGATCACCTAAGATCAGGAGTTCAAGACCAGCCTGGCCAACATGGTGAAACCCCATCTGTACAGAAAACACAAAAAATTAGCCAGGTGTAGTGGTGCACACCTGTAGTCCCAGCTACTCGGGAGGCTGAGGCAGGAGAATCGCTTGAGCCTAGGTGGTGGAGGTTACATTGAGCCATGATAGTGCTAGTGTACTTCAGCCTGGACGACAGAGCGAGACTCTGTCTCAAAAAAGAAAAAATAATACTAATAGCAATGATTAACTCTCTAATAATATTTCTTCAACTCCCAATATTACATCTCAAGATGGAACACAACTAAAACACCAATTACTGGTAGCATAGCAGAGAAGAGTGGCAGGTGTGTTGAGCATCAACTTTTTTTTTTTTTTTTTTTTTTTTTTTTTTTTTTTTTTTTTTTTT